>NC_068984.1:90371834-90383859 GCF_001194135.2 Octopus bimaculoides | reverse complement strand
ATATATATATATATATATATATATATATATATATATATACACACACATACTCATGTACTCATGTCCGTTTTTACTCGTTTAATTGAATTGTTTGATTGTATATATACATACACGCACATATATGTATTATATGTATACACGAAAGACTACGTAGATAGGCATGAATGACTTCAAGAGCAGATTTTACATCTTTAGAGAAATATTGATAAGAGAGAATCTATTTTATTTTGTAGAAAAGAAGTACGACATGAAATATATCATGCGATGCATATTTATCAATATGTTTAATTAAAATAACTAGAAACGAATGGTTCAGTTTGAATAATACATGTAAACAACGTGTTGATGGTTGCCGGAGGTCACGCAAAGTTAAATAACCGAATCCATGACCAAATAACAGATGATTTATCTATATCTAAGTAACGATTCTTGTAAAATTTATCCTCTAGTGAATGAAAAAGTGTTAGGTGAAGTTGAGCTGATGGTTACAATAATTATATTACAAATGTTTTAGAAAAGCATTTGAGGGAAATAAACTAAAGATTTAGTAATCTAATCCTGATTTATTAATTATTGATTTTACATAATTCTCATTGAGCATGACGTCAATCAATTTTTTGTCAGTGACTCCAATAATAAATTTGCACGAGATAAGAAGATGGCCAAAGGAATCAATTACAAGTTGTCAAAAATCCAGAACTCCTTTGCTCATAATCAAGAATTAGTAAACATTTTGAATAAAATATACTATTTTTGTCTCAATAAGATCCGCTTATATCTATATTTTAGAAGTTTGAGGTAACAGAACAACTACGGCTGGTATTATGAATAGCTTGTCAAGGGAGCAATAAAATATACAGTAAAGCAAGCAAACGGAGCCGAATGTGGTTACCATTTTTCTTTAACTGTCGGTTTATATATATATATTTTTTTTTCATAGGAATGTTGACAAAAGTACTACTTGTTACTACTTGAAATCTCTTGGTGGAGTTGTTGCTTGATCTATCAATGCAGAATTAAATAAAACATACACTATTACACTTCTGCGAAGATTGTTTTACGTTATAATGAAATTGAAGGAGGGGAACATGATCAAGAAATGGATCCCAACGATTCTGTGTCTTTTTAGATTATTATACCTAATACAAGTACTCTGAATTCGGAGTAGCTAAACATCACAAGCATTCTGTTCCACACAGATGATGATTTGTCAAGTTGATACTGTTTATAACTTTTCTGAATATGGTATAATGTGTCTTAGTATTATAATAAGAAATGATTAAAATTAAGCTCTAAGTAAATGAGAACGTATGATCAAAAATACTATTACAATTTAGGGTCTTTGCATGGAAAACTCGGTAACGCAGTAGGTTTTGTTGCTAAGGGTGCAAATATGAAAAAGATATGTTATATTGCACAGGTACTTTTGAAAGTTCAAGAAATACGGTGTTAAAGACGACGATATTAATAATGTAAATAATGTAGTATAAAATTTATTGTAGGAAAAGATTGTTTTGAAATTTACAAATAAAGCTCTTTAAATTAAGAAAGTTTATAGAATTTGGAATCATAGTATTCTATTTAGTGCATTTATAGTGTCGCAATTTACAAATAATTTAATTGTAAATTCAGATAATACAATGAAAATAATTAATAAGAGAAATGTCGAGATTGCTAAATCCCAGTAAAACTGGGTGGGGACAGGAACATTTTTAGGACATAAGGTTTTAAATATTCTATGGACTTAGGGAAGTTGCATAGTTTTCAGTCAGAAATATTAATTTCAGACATTTCATCCTAACAAGTTAGCTTAATTGTTAAGAATATTTGAACGAACTCAAGATATTTGTTGGTATCAAGTCTTAAAAAATTATTTAAGTTTTGCTAAATTGGTTCTAGGTTTTGATTTAGCGAATCACCTTCAAATAAATAACAATTTTACCCCAATATGATCTATAGTTGCTGATATATGCAGAAAGATTTGGTTTATCTTTTTATTGCTTTTATCCAATCTAGTCTTTAATATAATCTTATCATCAATATAACCTAATCTTTGTTACAGATTAATACGAATTAATCACGAAGAAGCTGCTTATATATTTCTAATGCGTTGTTATAGTTGTGGTAAAAACAAAAGGAAGAGGTCACTGGGTTTGTGAAAAAGCATATCTTAAATTTTGGACAGTAACTTGATAACAAATATAAGTCATGGGTGCCTCATAAGGTTTGCAAAATCTGTCCGTGTAGAATATAAATGTATACTTATAATGACGACAACGGAAGCTTTGCTTATGGAGGGAGACTCCAAACTACTACAGTGGTTGCTATTTGCTTTAATGTAAGAATGTTCAGTCGCTGCATGAAACATTTAGAATCAGGAAGATCACTGGATCTACATAGAGAAGACGTTCTAACGTCATATTTCGGTGAAAATTAGGACTTGATGTGTAGCACAGGTGATAACACTGAATATGAATATAATAAAGGAAGCTCTTTAACGCCTGAGAACTTTTCCCAAAAGAAAGTAATTTGATACGATGTTTTAGTCTGTCAAGCATCTTAACATTTAGCATCCATGCTAAAAGAAGAGAACTGTCTAAAGCTAGAAGCTAAAATAATAGTTTACCGAACCCAAATAATAGACTGACGACTTTTTTGATAGACAACCCTTTGTGGTAGCTTCAAAATGATAGCCACTATTCATATCTTCCAGTTGGTCTCCCAATAAAATTTCAAGAAGTGTATGAAAATATTAATATTGGCCTTACAGATGATTTATTGTCATGAGTATCTGTAGTTTATATGTGTTAATCTAAAGAGGTGAACTTCTTTCTTTGGGCAACAAAATGGATTCACAAATTATTCAGCTGTTGATGAAATAGTAGAAAATAAAATCATTAAAGACAAGTAATACGCACTTCAAGGAAAAACATTACTGAAGATGCAGAAAACATAATGAATGGTTTACTAGTTGAAATCATTATTCCAAGCTTGATTGATGATGAAATTTATTAAGGACTCGAAAAAGGGCAGAATTAATTAAAAAACACTTGCACTGAGCACTGAAACACTAAAAGAGGGAGCTGTTGATATTTTAAACTTGCAAACTCATTAGAAATTCTAATTATACAAAATTCTTGAATAACAATAAGGCTATGGAGTGATACAATTATGTTTCATTAGTCAAGAACTTTCCAGGCAACCACAAAAGAAAGAACTATGGCGAATTGGAGCAAGAATTGCATGTATGTATGTATATATGTATGTATAGTTGCTTATGATGGCCCATCCAAGTCGATGACAGGATCAATCCAAGACATTTATCCTCCTCTGTCTCCAGTTCATTGTTTCTCTTGGGAGCAGACGTGGTTGACAAAACCGATACAACTTAGGTAGATCCTGTGACACTGACGGCACTGAAAGTGACCCCGAACATCAGCCACAGGAGGTTGATGACGACGTCTCTTCTCTTTATGTAGTCTCTTGCGTACGGATCTAAAGCACTCTACTTCAGCATTACACAGGACCTCCATGCCTTCAGAGCAGCAAGCAGAGACTCCTACCGATTGAGAGGGATATCGCATAAAATGAGAGATCGCTTGAGATGATCATGGAAACGAAGTTTTGGACGTCCATGTGGCCTGTCTCCAGTCTTGATCTTGCTGAAGAGGAGTATCTTTGAGAGCTAGTTCCCCATCATCCGAACCACATGGCCAATACAGCAAAGGATCCAGGCCTCAACGCTGTAGATGTTAGCTCTCAAGAAGACTTCAGTATGAGGTACTTTGTCCTTCCACCTGAGGCCGCGGATACTTTGGAACGATCTGATATGGAACACTTCTATTTTCATGGTCTGGCACCGATAAAGGGTTCAGTACACAGACTCGTACAGAAGGGTTGATACACAGACAGCTCGGTATACAGAGATTTTTGTACTTGCTTTAAGGTTCTTGTTCCGAAAGACTCACTCACTGAGTCTCCTGAAAGGTGTACAGGCCAAGTTAACTCGACGAAGTATCCTGTCATTAAAGGGTCCAGTGTTAGAGATCGTGCTTCCAAGTTAGTAGAATGAATCCGCCTGCAGTGGAGGAACATCATCAATAAGGACGGACTGAAGGGGAGGTGAATACTGGAAGGTTGATTGGAGAACTTCAAATTTGCAATGATTCACTTGAAGACCGAGCCGAGAATAGGCAATGTTCACTGAGTTCGTCATGTGTTGAGGCAGAGGTATGAGATGGGGCAGCTGAATCATCTTCATACTCAATCTCGTACGCCGTGGTTGAGAGGGTTTTTGATGTGGCTTTCAAGCGGCAAGTGTTAAAGATGCCGCCACCATAGCAGTGTCTGATACGAATTCCGTCTACATATATGTAGATGCACGCTTACACGTGTATAACTAATTTAGAAAAACAGGTATCGTATTTGGAATAAGCGCCCCAAATTTACTCTAAAATTCACTCTAAAATCATTGCAAAAATAAACGGTATTGGCAAGTGATATATATTCCTGCACTATTTTTACTTTAATAAATAATGTTCACGGTATTCTGCAAATCCTTCAGCTACAGATATTCTGTAAATTATACAATTACTGAGTTGCCCGTAAGAGTGCATAATTTACTTGATGCAGAAACAAGAAAAATCACGTTAGTCCTATACAAAGGGATTATCTAGTGAGCATGAAATATAGTAACATATACTTATGTATATTAATATAGATATGCGTGCTTAAATGTGCAAATGCTCCACACACGAATACACATTTATACTTCCATATATAAATCACATACTTATGAAATATTTCTAGTACTTTCTGAATTTAACAAAATATGATGTGTGCCACATGAGCATCTGTGATATTATGTATGAAAATGTACTTGCACATATATGTACAACTACTCTTTCTTTTCAGTTCACCGATTATTTTAGTATGTTGTGGGACACTTATTAGTCTCTTAATCCTTTAAATGTCAATCCAATTTCATGGAACTAACGTATTTCAATATTGGTTTATTATCATTTATCAATCGATATTTCACAATCAATAATATCGGTCTCTGCTTTATATTGTCTTTCTCATATGAAAAGGGCAAGGAACATAGTATTCTAATACTGAATTTCAGAAAGCATTAGTTTTTGTAACCAATTAGAATTACTACGTAAGAAATGGATTGTGCATCAAATTATTGCTCATAATTCTAAGCAGTATCTTTGTTTAGAACAACACGTTATGTTTGCAATTCTTAAATGTTTATAATTCTTAGTAGAAATCTAAGAATTACAATTCCTTAATTGTAATTCCATATATCACCAAAGCTTTTCTTTTTAGAACCGTGTTTTCCAATAATACACATTCATTTACCGTTTTAAACATAGTGAAGAGAAAGATAGATATACGTGTATCGACTTTGGAGGAAGCACGTGACCAGCTGACATCGAAGAGCAGAAGCTACTATAATAGTGGTTGAAAAGCAGACGGGTGAGCCAGCACCTCAGAAGTTGTTGCATATAGATGAATAACTTCATGCCTATCATAAGAGCAGATTTTCGCCAGCTGCGGCCTGTAATAACTGTAAGTGTTGCCGCAGTACCATCTCTTACATGGGGGCAATATCTTATCTAGGTTTTTAGAGGGTTACCAGTCGTTAGGGTTGTGGTGAAGTATTTTCTGACTCAGAAGGCAAATTTTTGCAACGCACTTTTAGTTATATTAAGGATGTACGTTCACCAGGAGATAATCTCAGTTTCGATGGGAGCCTAGCATTGGTATCGATTTTGAGGGTTCTAATTATTCACTGTTCATATTTAAGAGTGAATGTTTAAGGTGTTTAAGATGTTCAAGATTATCGAGTCTGGAGTGCACGATTATTTGTTGATATGTGAGGCATTTGAGCCCTGATGCTGTTTATTTTATTAAAATGTCTTTTATGACAATTTATTTGAGGTGAGTGTGAAGTTTGGATATCAAAAAGGAATATTGTTGTCAATGAAGTAGCAGGTAATTTCCTTAGAGAAGACTAATATATAATTAAGAGTAAATAATTAAAACTTTTGTAATATTGATATATTTGGTTTTCAAAGTTTTTGTGTTCTATTCGTATCCAATGTTTTGATAGCTTTTTTTGTTATATGTAGCAAGTTGATATTAATTTCATTTTAAAATTAAATTTATAATGGATTGGAGATTATTATCTCATCTTGTAAATCAATCTTTCTAAGAGTCTCGATGCCCCAAATTTATTCTATAAGCGGGTATAAAGCATCTGTTAAAAGGTTTTTAAAGCTTGAAAACGCCACATGAAAGAGTAATCGCTTATCAGTTCTTATATTAGGAGAAAAGTCATGCAAGATTTCTAAAATTTCATTCCAGGGAAATATGATTTTGAAATGCGAGTAACTGAATATTTTATACCTGACAAGGAACAATATTTAATGTTGATTCATGAAGCAATGCCAGATGGCTGGGTATCTTTGGAGGGAAATAAGAGAAGTAATGAGATAACATTTTCGTCCTTTTTCTGGTATGTAGAAAAATAGGATTTAGCATTTAAATACCTTGAAGATAGGAAATAATTTAGAGAAAATATATCACGTGCGTAGTTGTAATTTTGGAGAAAATGTTGGAAAACTGGGAAATGCTTTACTTGCATGTTGAGCACTAATAACCATTAAAAAGTACAATATATAATTTTCTATTGGACTATAATTAAGGTTTTTCCCAAACAAATAAAACTAAAAACAGTGTGTACTTAAATCAATAACTTTATTAAAACATTTTATTTTACTCCGGAATACAATATTCTTTTTAAAAAGTTTGTTACAACAAACATTTTTCATTATAAAATATTTATTTTTAAATCAATGAGCTTTGAGAGATCATTAAATATATCTTGTTGGTAATTATTTTCGTGAGAAATAATTTGTAAATCGCTTTGATGAAAAACTATTAAATATATAAAGCATATGCATAGAAAAATTTAATCTAATCATAAAATCTAATTACAATTTTAAACGAAATTTGTTAGAGGATTTCTCTCATTATGTTTCTCAATATTTAAAAAAATTTGATATCTAATAAATAAGATATATATATTTTAGAGGTAAACTTAATAAATTGTTATATATATGTTAATTACATGTATTTCCGGTTTTCAAAATTATCGAGACTAATTCGTAAATTACAAACGTCATATTGTATTCATATTTATTTACTAGAACATAATTTATCTCAGAAGAAACAGAAATATGCCAACTATAACCACCTTGAAAACTACAAAACATTTTCTTAACGTAGAAAAAAGATTAATCTCTGGCTTGCGATATTGCTGTTCTTTTTCGGTATATGAATGGCTCTATCCAATTTAAGGTTCATAAAATATTCAAGTCCCTTATGTACTCGACTCGAAAATACCCTTTGAAATTGATTCCCGTTTCTAGTGTCTCTATTAGAAAAAAAGAGGTTATCATGTTAACTTCTGCTAACTTTTTGCAGCGCTTAAATAATTTGTATGACTGGCCTCTTTCTGGTGACGGGCGGAAATTAAAATGCCCTTTTTGAGGTTCACCTTTCGAATTATTACTATACATTGGGACATATTTTTCATCTCTCACCTTTGTAAATCAGTGAAATAAAATTCGTATTGAATTCGTAAATGAAGGATCTCTTAATATTACAACCAATTTATTTAATTAGGCTCGTTTCCTACAATTATCTCATAACCTTGTTAAGAGCAGTATCCGAAATGATAATACCATATTTATGTGTAGTACTACTATACACATGAAATTTATTGAAAAAGCTATATTAATTGATCTTCCTTAATGAATTTTGATTGTTCCCAAAATAATATTAGTCTCCTTGACTACAGTTGTGTATTTATAAGTTTGCAAGTATTTATCAATGATAAAACTTGGATATATCTTTCTAGTTTTTTTTAAATTCAAGAATTTCAAGGATGCATCATTTCAGTTGATAATTCTTCGTGTTTGTTTGAACGTATTTTCACATAAAAGAGTAATTTCTCTCTATGAAACCAAAGTTTCTTGCAAATTTTTCAGTGTTCTGTAAGATGCTTGCATATACTATACAGAAAGCTGTTCAAATAATAAAGAAAGCTGTTCAAATAATAAAGAAAGCAGTTTATCTATTAATTTGGAGTAACTTTCATTAAAAATTTACAGAATTATTTAAATTTTGATGAAGGCTCATCATAAAGAAAGGATATGTAAAGATATGTTGGAGCGCTCTTAATCTAAGTAAATGCTAAACCAATGATCGAGTCCCTGTGCGATCACTTAACTTGTTTGAAATAGCAGCCGAATCTCATCTAATTCACACTCTACCATCTTAAAAATGAAAGGATACATTGGACAGGTCTGCTCAGTTAAGAATGACCTGATGCTAAAGAACATCAATAGCAAATCAAATGTATTTTACTTTTTTCGTAGGTTAGAAGGAAAGTAGAGACTTCTCCAATAGGGCAATAGGGTACTTCACTGACATGTTAGTAAATCACACTCGAAAAAAACGTATGTTTAAGTTAAAAGTTCACAGTAACAGTGTTACACATAATTAGACTCAATTATATTCACAGCTGAATGCCTATAAATACAATTCGTAAATAATTTGAAGGTTTAATTTAATATTATCAACGCAACGATATTGTAGAGTTATAAGAGTTTCTCGATTTGTATAATGACTGTGCCTTTGTGTCACTGAAATTTCTTTGGTTGAGGTCTTTACTTTCAGCAGCAATGAAAGCTGATTTGAGTATCCAGATTGCATGTCACTCACTTCTATCTGTAGAAGATTAAGGAGAACTGAAGGAAGATATGTACATAGATGTTTTGTTAAAATTGACTACAAGATTTAATGTACGAAAGAAGTATAGAAAGCGAAGTCAAATCTTTGGATACACCGAAGATGATTGGGTGTGGGTGGTATATTTAAATAAAAATGAGAGACGGATGGTGTTCATAAGCACGTATGCTGCATCATGGTTGTAGTCTGTACTGATTTAAGAGCAAAAAAAATCAATGATTTTGCCGGCATGTGAAAAGGTAATAAACAACAAGTGTGTGGTATAACAGAGCGCATGTCCAACAGTTCTGATTCTATGAGGGATAAAAAACCAAGGTGATCTTTTTAATGATAGTTTTCCTCACCTTTGTTATGTTGGAGGTGAAGGTAGTTAGTAATTTGCAGAAGTAGTGAGACTCAACTACCTGGGTGCAGACTACATTCAAGTGTGTTTCCATGGCATAAGATAGATCTCCGAAGATAAATATTTGTTTAGAAAATGGAAGCTAAGTTTAAAATGTGCTGTTTTCTTGTGATGGACTGATGAAATGGGTGGGTTGAAGCAATCGGAGAAATGTTTGTGCCTAACGAAATTGTTTAAATTGCATTTTAGATTCTTTACTCAAGCAAACAAAAATGGATTTATTTTTTATTTAAACCCGAAACTAATCTTCATTGTGCGTTTTCATCACAGAGAATTTTTTTGAGCTGTAGACAAAGAAGATTAATAAATAAAAATTGGTCTTGGAATCTAACAATATACGCTTTAGTGCCGACCTACTCTGAATAACAGAAGGAAAAGCATATCCATTGGCCACCGATAAGTTATGGTTTAAACTCATAAAAATCAATAGAAATACATTTTCATTAACTTCTATTGATTGTCATGTTATAAAAAAATGAGTAAAATGCCAATATGATGTAGAAACAATTTGTTTGCAGACAAACATTATCGTTTCTAACTGTGAAAGCATTTTATTTGAAATAGAGAAAAAAAGAACAATGCAAACCAAATTTCAGGATTCCTCAGCTGGGCGAAAGAGCTGAATGAGGCTCATACGCTTAATGTTCAGTTAGACAAAATCATAATGTTTTATCTTGGGAATTAAACAGTTTTGACTTAGCAGAAGTAGTAGCAGGTGAAAAAATAAATGGATTTAGTTGAATGTGACAAACAATTAGTAAGATCAAAGAGTCGGACACTGTTGGAAATTGAGAGAAAGGAAGCAAAGAAGAAAGAAAGAGAGAGAGGGAGAGAGAGAGAGAGTGAGGAAGAGTGGTAAAGAGAGCAAGAGAAATGGAGAAAAGAGTGAGAGAGCAAAGAAGCTAGTGAAGACGTATGCTCTAGAGGCCTGCTTGTAAAGAATGGATATGATATACAATATTATTGAGCAGTATTTCAGTAAAGAATAATTTTACATCTTCAATATGTTGTTTGGAGTTGAAGCACATTTTTATTTCTGCAAATAAATTACAATCGTTGTCATGAAAATTAGATTTTAACGAAGGGAAGTTTGAAAGGGGATTTATTGCGTGGAGACAGAATTGGAGAAAAAGTGGTGGAAAATATATTTTATCTGTTGGATTACTACTCAAAATCCCCTATACAGACGTTTGGGTTGGAGATTGTTGAGCAGGGCTCAGCTAAGTGTGGTGTTGATGTTGGGGATAATTATTGGGTAGCAGGACTCAGCTAAATTCAAATTTTGTCAAAGAAACCAGAATGCAGTGCTACAGTTGATGAAGATTCTTTAATCAAGAGTTTTAGTTATGTGGGGCAAACATGGGTAAGGAGTTGGTAGAGATTAAGGTTGAAATTAACTGGATTTCTTCAAAAAGAAAAGGTTAAAAAGTGAGTAAAATAGTTTTGAGACGTGAGGTATATATTCAGAAGATACTGACAAGGATAAATAGATTCAAAACTTGAAAGTGAAAAAAAAAGAGTGTCTAGTTAATCAGTTTCTTGGGAGACAAGCGGAGTTTATTGGTGCAAGTTATTCAGAATACTATATGCCTCGGTTTCTAAAACGCAGGCTGAAGCAAACAAGTGAAGAGTGAAAAAGCCTAATGTTTATAAGTACTCTTGTATCATCTTCACACTAGTAGTATTAAAGTAGAGACTCAATCTGGTACCAACTTTAACTGTTTATATCAGTATCATTGACTAGATACATCCAATTGTAATCCTGACATATTCTCACCACCAAACTATAACAACCTCTTGACCCAAACCATTTAGTTAATTATCTAGTTAATTATCCGACTGAAGTTATGACAATTTATTTTCTAACCTATAACTGGCCTCAGACATCTAAAGAAGAGGAAATTATACTTTCTTCTAAGCCATGTCCATACACTCATATAATCAAAGTCAGCAAACCCCGAAATTTCCGCTTTATCACGCAGACTTTGAACTCTGCTTACAATATTCGGAGGAGTCACACATTTTCACTAATTAAAAAAGTTTACTCATTGATGCAATGATAACTACTTCCACGAATCTAATTGTGTACTAGATTCTTCGACTCTCAAAATTCATCCGAGCCTTCTCGTTATTTGAACATACTTTTCTACTAACTTTGAAGAATTATTTATAGCATTGTAATGTTTGTATCCCAAAGATTTCTTTCTTCGATGTAAAAAAAAACTACTTGTTATGATCAAACCACTTGTGTAATTCATGTTAGAATACTTTCACATAAGAAAATGCTTTTAGCATGTGCATATTTGTAACACATACATATTAAAGTACATTCAAAAGAAGTTAATTGACAAAAATTCCCTCAACAATATACTACAACCACTGACACACAATGACTTATACTTCCTTGAACTATCAAACTGTCATTCATTTACTACCAGCACACTCTCTCAACTGTATTTTCATGTTATTCTTTCAACATCCCTATTTTGTCGCACCCATTAAATTCTGCAATTAATATTTTTACTCAGTATAAAACTAGAATTCCATTCCTATAGAAATCATTCTATGCTCATGTGGTGTGTTCTTTTGCAAGCCTTTAGTTACAGTACTTCAAGTTGAACACCACAACCTTGCATGTCTCGAAAGGTCTTCAGAGTTCATAGGCAGCGTCTCTTTTCTTTCTCTGATTAAATAAGTTAATAATGGACGACATCAAATAACACAAGATAATTAATTGCTAGGTTTTGATTCAGAAGATAACAGAATCTAAAACAAACAAGGAATATATATATATATATA
>NC_068984.1:90370606-90371607 GCF_001194135.2 Octopus bimaculoides | reverse complement strand
CTCTATATATATATATATATATATATATATATATATGCACTACAGCAGGTTCAGCATTGCCTTTAGGCTTAATTAGTCCGTTTAAGTTTGTTCCTTTATTCAATTTTGATTCATTTCTAATCTTGTTTTGACCTCAAGCAAGAATGGAAGCAACCTGTCATTATCATATTCTTTGCATTGTTATTTTAAAATATCTGAAGTAATTAGATAATCAAAAATTAATAATGCTCATTTATTCTGTTTCTAACCGTACTTAACATGTAAGTTTGCGAGAGCGAAATTGTTGCCATTTATTTTCGGTGTAGTATTTTAATAATTTAGTATTTTACACTCTAATTTTGGAAGATGCATTACAGCATTAATTGATGAGCGCCTAAAACGTAGTTTTAATAACCTGCTAAAGCCACTTCACTTCATTTACGTTGCTAATGTCTAGGGAAAAGTTCTAAATGTCACCTGCCCATTTTAGTTTTCCTCGAATTTTATAGGATCTTTATAACAGGTCAAAAAGAATTAAATATTATCGCATTAATGTTATTGATTTGGATAAAAATTTATCTTAATAACTTGTTTAAGGCGTGTTCTTCCTGAAAGGGTTATTTTTAATAAAATGAAAAAAAATGGAGGTAAAGAAAGAAAACTAATGAAGTATATATACGAGGGTGAGTCAAAAAGTAATGCCATTTTGTTTAGGAGAGGTATAATTACCAATACAGGAACATATATCATACATCAAAATGAAGCTGGTTCTCTGTGGATCCCATCCCTACTTCTCAACATAGTCACCGTTTCGCTCAATAGCAATGTTCCACCTTCGAATGAGAACATGTATCCCTGCCCCGTAAAATTCTTTTGACTGTTCTTTGAGCCACTTCTTCACTAGAGTTTTCATTTCTTCGTCACTGGACTATCATCGTCACTGGGCTATCATCTCTTCGGCCCCATGGAAGAGGGTTTGAGAGGCAAACATTATTCCAGTGATGAAGAAGTGAAAACTGTAG
>NC_068984.1:90362927-90368883 GCF_001194135.2 Octopus bimaculoides | reverse complement strand
CTTTATTTATCTTGTTCTATTTCTGAATTTCTCTTTCTCCCTCTCTGTCACTCTCTCTATCCTTTTCTCTCTCTCTCCATCTCTCAGTATATATAGAGAGGTAGTGTGTGTGTGTGTGTGTGTGTGTGTGTGTGTGTGTGTGTGTGTGAGAGAGAGAGAGAGAGAGAGAGAGAGAGAGAGAGAGAGAGAGAGAGAGAAAGGATAGAGAGAGTGAAAGAGAGGGTGAAAGAGAAATTCAGAGATAGAGCAAAATAAATAAAGATGATAGATGGAGAGAGAGAGAGAGATAGAAAAAGAAAAGAGAGAGAATAAATTAAGGTGTACACGCATCTCTCTGTCTATGTTTTGAGTTTGTATGCAATAGAAGTTTATATTGTTTTTAATACTGCAGAAGTCTAAAATAGTGGTTCGTATATACTTGTTATTGTTATTTAGCCGAATCGGCTCTGCTTGTGTAAGGCTGGTGATCAAATGCGTAGCAACCAGTCCTTCTCTCACAAGAACTTCATTATCCAATGTATCCCTTCTTTTTCATGATGTAGTGACTTGAGGGAGATTTGGTTGTTATTTCCAGTAGGACAAACAACCATATAAACGCTCTGTTAATGTATTATTGTTCTTGTTTAGCTCTCTGAGATGTGTATTTTTACGTAAAAACTTCACACATTCGTGGTTTTTACTAGTATAAAAAACTTAATATATGTAGCCAGAGATCTTGATAGCATAAAAAGCTCCGGAGGGACAAACGATCTATTATATATAGATCAGCAAGTCCTCCGAGACGACAAAAGCAGGGAGAAAAACCTAGCAATGGCATGGATTGATTACCAAAAAGCATATGATGGTTTGTCACACTCATGAAGATGTTGTCCAGCTCCTATAAAAGTGTATGCCAAAATTGAGAACTATACTAACATTAGGCCAAGATAATCCGAAGTCAACATAAGTAGAAAATATTTCAAGGTGATATACTCTCACCACTGCTATTTGTAGTTGGCCTTATCCCTCTTACATTGGCCATGAAAGATGTTAAGGCATGATTCGAATTTAGCAGTGATGACAGAATAGACCACCACCTCTTTATGGACGACCTGAAAATATTCTGGTCAGAAGGGATTAAACTCTCAAATAAGACATCGATTTGGGCAATGAATGAGGGTGACCGTTACAAGTGCCTAGGTGTATTAAAGATAGACAGAATCCTCTGCCAAGAAAATAAATAGGTGAGAAACAAATATCTCACGAGAGTAAAAACGGTGTTACGTTCAAAAGTGAATGGAGGGGAAAGCATCACTGCAGTAAACACATGGTCGGTATCTTCTATAACATATTCTCCTGCTTTCCTGAAATGGACTAAGGAAGAACTATGAGGCATAGATTGTAAAACCAGAAAGACGTTGCCCATGTACAGGTTGCTACATCCTAGAAACAACGTCGACAGATTATACTTGCCACGGAAGGAAAGGGAATTGGCCTGACATCAATAGAAGTCTGTGTAGAGATGGTAAAACGAGATATACAAGAGTACGTAAAAACCACCCAGAACGACTGATTTTAGCTACCAGAGGAGAGAAGAAAGAGAAGCTGGGGAGACAGCAACGGAATACAAAAGAAGAAAACAGGAGCAAGGAAGAAACATCCGAAGAAAAGAACAACATGGTCAGCATCTCAGACAAACGCAGGATGTAGCAGTAGAGGAGCTTTGGTTATGACTGAAGAATAGAGATCTTAAGAAAGAAACAGGGCTCATAATGACAGCCCAAAGCCAGTCATTGCAAACTATTATCATTAAGGCCAAAATTGACAAATCTGCGAAAAGTGCTAAGTGCAGAGTATGTAATAAGGAAGAAGAATCAATCCATTATACACATAAGTTCCTGTACCTCTTTGGCACATATAGACGCAGACACGACTGTGTGGCCAAGGCACTACTCTGGGACATATTACTACAAAGAAGATTTACAGTAGAAAGAAAATGGTACGAACATCAACCAGAAAGTGTAATAGAGAACTACCAGTACAAGATATTATGGGATTTTAATGTATAAACTGATCACGAAATTCATGCCAGGTGACCAGATATTATGGTTCTTGACAAGGGGGAAAAGTGCACATCATAGATGTGACTACATCTGAGGACATGAATGTAGCGGTCGAAGAACAGGAGAAAATTGGAAACTATCAGGATTTGGCTTGGGAAATACAACTGTGGAGGGTTTCTACAAAAGTAATCCCAGTTAATATTGGTGCCCTAGGTTCCGTCACCAACAAACTTAACAGCTCCCTTATTGAGATTGGTATAACAACAAGATTTGCATGAATACAGAATACTGCTCTGTTTGGGAACAGCAAGAATTGGAAGAAAGGTTCTCAATGTCTAAGGGAACTGGTTGTGACCCGGTTTCAAGGAAATTGATTCTGAATGGAAAATATTCGTGTGTACATCATGACTACTACTACTACTACTACTACTACTACTACTACTACTACTACTACTACTACTACTACTACTTTTTTAATATTTTCATAATGACGACGTGTGACTGAAAATTACAAGTAGAAATTACAAAAACGACGAGGATTTATGTAGAATCCATTGTAGAAAACAGACATCACTGAACTTGGACTACTCTTTCTTCCAAGAGCAAGGGCCCTCTGCTGTGGCTTACAAACGTATGCTAAACGCGGACCTATTCACTTGGGCCATATTTGCCATTCTCACCGACGTTTCACCAAATTTACCGGAGGGTAGCACTTCACTCTCTACCATCTCATTGGTTTCTCCAAAGGCTCACTTTTAAAAAGTTGGAGCATACAGTCGACTTAACAAACTTCAGCAATCCATTTTCTCGATCTCGGAAGGATAAAAAGCAAAATAGACCCCAGTAGCATTTAAACTCAGAAAATTATCCGCTGCAACAACATACTGCAGAGTTCTTCGTCCAGTTTCCACTTATGACTCTCTGATGATTATGTCGTTGATAATGATGACTACCTAGGGCAAGCATCCTCTCTCATCCACTGTCTCTCGATCTACAAGAGCATAAGATCACCAAATTCGTCATTTTTACTCATCTTTGAATTTACTGGGCTGGGAGAAGTATTTCCTTTCCACATTCACCTTCCTTTGCAAGTTAAGCAAGAAAAAGTTAATAAAGGACTTACAGGAAAGAAATTATCTGTCTTTAGTTCTTTCAGTCTCATTCATAACACAACCGTTTTTCACTAGAGACACCAAACAGAGGAAAACTTCTTGCCTTTCCCGGGAAAGGACAGTGATAAAGAGATCTTCACGATGAACTGATATACAGGCCTTTAGAGTTTATCGCGAATTGGCAATGTTCACCTCTCAAGGATCACGGCCATTCCTATGTTGAAAGTTTTTAGGAACTGGCCAGCTAGTCGATTCTCATCGACGCCTTGACTTTCCCCGAGAACATCGTCAATCTTCACTAACACTATAAGACGTCAAAGTGGAAATTCTACCAACTGCATTACCGACTGGTAGAGGGCTGTGAGTGCCTGACAGCATTCCAAATGCCTGGTGGCCAGTCTTGGTCTCCTCATGACATAAGAATGCAACTCCGTCAAAGAGACGGTCTGTGCTACAAAATGGTAATCAAGCCTGCTATTTGTAGACATCGTAGCCTTAGCTTATGTGTGCACATCAGGAACTACTTGTATACTGAAACCATCTATGTCATTTTTCAGTTTATATAGTTGAGTTCAGTGAACGCAACCATATAATATTAGCCGCACTAGAGTTTTGTTATTCTGTATATAAGGCATTGATTAGTTTCTCAAAGGACTGTGAATCTTTTGATCGTCTATGCCGTGGCGTGAATAATGGTCATCACTGTTGTTACTCATCATAGAATCAATACTGTTCATCTTAATATTGCTAGTTTTTACACTGTCGGTGAAACATATTTCTTCATCGGTTGCCATTTCACTTTTCCGATAGTGAGCTGCTACCACGTATGTAAAAAGATATTATCAAATATACCTTCTTTGAGTCCTTGTTCACTCCCGAAGACAGAAAAATAGATCAATTTCACAATAGTATAGTTTTTGAAACCTTATATATCATGTATTATCAAGGATACAATTTTGATTAATCAAAATTCCTTGGTTTTCTACATCTAGTGTGTTAGCACCCACTTTACTATTAGGTTTTCTTTATCGGAGTGATTTGTTTAATTTGTAATGACACTGTGTTCATTCACAAAAAAATTCTATAAGCCTCTCTAGTCATATAGTATCTAAAATTATGCTCCACTGAAGAGGTCCAATATGAGCAAAACTTGTCTCAAATTAGCACTCTCGACATATTGTTAAAGATTAGATTCACTTCCCCATGTTTCAAATTTAATTAACTTTATTTTTCGGTGTTGTCTCGGTCCTTTCTTGATTAGAAGTACTCATTTAGAAAATGATTGCTTTCGTTAGTAAGGATGTGTTTTATTAATTAACATTTCCAAGAATGCTACACTCGTTATCGTATTGAACAAAACACATTGAGGATAGAAGTAAGTGGCAATAACCATTAACTGAAGGGCATAATTTTTGTGGTGAGTAATCTGTCTTGAATTTCTTAGCAAGAATGAATCATTTGAAGTTAATGATTTTTGGTTTTCACTACAGATGTAAGTTTAATAAATCATTTCCTTTGCACAGCTAATGAAGTATATTCTTCCTAACTTAGTTATGTTTTTTCATGCAGAAAGTATCTTTAGGTAATTACCCGATCATTTACATAACAAGCATATAATCTGAATCATTACCACATCTATGATGCCAGCCATAAAGTAATTTTGTTGTATTTGAACACATCGTAATAGTACAAATATTAAAAAAAAAAGAATCATTCTATATAGAAAAGGTGACATACATCTGCTGTATATCATATTCTCACAAGATGAGAATGTGATGGAGGATGTTAGAGAGCAGTGTAAGAACACGTTTAAAAGAAGAATCTTAAAAACTGGTGTAATATGTTTACCAATTTAGCGTTTGTGTATTTTAAAATTGTGAAAAATCATTCGCATCTTACATAAGCTAAATCCATATGCTTTGATTAATTGCTTTAATTAATTGCTCCAGTGTTTATCTTGTACACTATCTTACAACATTAAATCTAATAACTTGCGTTTTTTGCTTCTATTATTGTTATGAATGCCTTATACATTTCTCTAGCTGTTCGCAATGCTAAGAACATAATCTACTATGTGTTATTCTTGGTTTTCTTATATAAGATAGCTTTTTTTTAATTCACGGGAGGGATTTTCACAGTCAGAGAACTGTCATATTGAAGATCCACATTGGATATATATCGATCATGTGTATCCTATAGAAGAGTTACTCTGATTATATGCTCTCGTTAAAGCCAAAATAAACACAAGCGTGCACACATGTAAATATATATACGCACACACACACACACACACACACACACACACACACACACACACACACACACACACACACACACACACACACACATACACACACATACATGATGCACGGGCGCGTGTGTGTAAGTTTAAAATATTGACATCGAGGAACAAAGTAATATGAGAGAATTTTATCTATATTGATCCCACGCACTAATATATACGTTTGAAGTAGATTCTTGTCATCTGTATAAGACTAGCTGTCATAACCTCTTGTTTAAATCTTAATTGATCTATTTGTTACACATCACCAAGTCATATTATCAGAATGCATAACACAAAAGAAACTCTGTTAACAAATATTCTTCACTTCACCAACCAATAGCTGTAACTTCAAGTCTGGTATTCTAATAATTTAAGGTTTCTATTTTAATCGAAAATTCTGATGTAAGAAACACGTATTTGAAATATAGATTTAGTAGGTTTGCCTCTGTAGGACTCTAAATATTTATGGCTCTGTAAGTATGTGTTTTAAAGTATATATGTGTATATATATATATATA
>NC_068984.1:90360336-90362897 GCF_001194135.2 Octopus bimaculoides | reverse complement strand
TAAAATATGAACAAAATCGAATAGACATACACAAGATATGTGTGTTGTTAGTTCGTGGGTTTTTAGGCTTAAGAGAATATATATGTATATATTTCGGATGATTTCAACTTCCCCAAGGTCAAATGGCCCGAAGGTCTCATCCTCTCAGGAATGACTCATCGCAAGCAAGCACAGGTGGAGTCCCTGCTCAACCTCACCAATGCCCTATTCATGGAGCAAGCTGTTATCAGACCAACTAGTGCGAATAACATTCTGGATCTCTGCTTCACGAACAATATGGACATCATTCATGATGTGAAAGTGACGCCGACATTAGTCTCGGATCACAAAATAATAGAGCTGTCTATGTTTGGGCCGAAAGTAACCAGAGACATACAGCCTAAAGAAAGCACCCGAAATCTCTCCAATCTGAACTTCCACAAAGCAGACTGGAAATCGATCTAGAAAGAGATCCTCAGAGAGGATTGGCCGAAATGTCTCTCCAAACCAGACACTCACATGAAACTAGAATGTTTCATGTCTATTGTTCAAGCCATATGCCAGAAATATGTCCCAGAGTACAAGACCAAAACAAATAGGAACAAAATTCCAAGGGAGAGGAAGATCCTCATGAGACGACGGACGAAAGTTGCAAATCGACTCAACCAGCATCCCAAAAGTAGCGAAAGGTCCCGCCTAGAAACGACACTGATAGAGATTGAAAAAAGGCTGCAACAATCCTATGTGATGGAGAGAGCAGACAAAGAAGCCTGGGTTATAAAAAACATTAAGTTAAACCCAAAGGCCTTCTTTCATTACGCGAAAGAAACAACCTTAGTACGCTACAAGATTGGACCCCTCTTCGAAAAGGATGGCTCCCTCACAGACAGTCCAACTACGATCAGTGAGGTACTGAATGACCAGTTCAAAAGTGTTTTCACCACCCCGTTGGTACAAAGATAAGTGAATGAACCAGTGAACTTCTTTGCTACCTCCCCAGAAAGGCAGTTACGAGGGAATACATCAACATTAGCGAAGAAGATGTACTACTAGCTATAGATGAAGTGGACACAAACTCAACTGCTGGTCCTGATGGTTTCCCAGCAATCCTCCTCAAATCGTGTAAGCATGCCCTGGAAAAACCCCTCCAGATCCTCTTCCAGAGCTTTCTTGCAAATGGCAGACTGCCAAGCAGGCTGAAGGAGGGAATCCATAAAGGGAGAAGCAGAGTAGATGCCAAAAACTATAGGCCTATCTCTCTGACTTCACGCATCAGCAAAGTCATGGAAAGGATAGTCAGAGAAAAACTAATCGCATTCCTTGAAGAAAATAAATTGCTGAGTGATACCCAGCATGGCTTTCGACCAGGTAGGAGCTGCCTGACCCAGCTCTTACAACATTGCCTCAACAACTCAAATGTGGAGTAATATACCTTGATTTTGCAAAAGCTTTTGACAAAGTGGTATGATATGCCACAAACTGCGTGATCTTGGTATAGCTGGAAAACTTGGAGAGTAGTTACATAACTTTCTGAAAGATAGAAGTCAGGCAGTAGTGGCTAATGGAGCCACCTCTATGAAAGCACAAATAGTGAGCGGTGTTACACATGGCACTGTCTTGGGACCACTGCTTTTTATAGTGTCCCTCTCAGATATGCCCTCAAGTGCCTGGATAGCCACCCTTGCAAGCTACGCAGACGATACGAAAGTCTCGCAGAAAATACAGAACCCCAGTGATGTTGCACATCTGCAACAGGAGTTGGACTCAGTTTACAGATGAGCTGAGGATAATAATATATAGTTTAATGCTGAAAAATTCCAAGCCCTGCGCTACCAACGTCCAAAACTGAATATGAAACTTACAGAGTACACTGGTCCGCAGGGAATTTCAATCCCAGAGTCTAAATCAGTGAGAGACCTGGGTATCGACATGAGTGATGATATCTCTTTCCAAGTGCACATCACCAGGATGGCGACAAAAAGCAGACGACTGGCTGGCTGGATCCTGAGAACATTCAGAACCAGAGATAAGGAAACCATGATGGTTCTCTGGAGGACATTCGTCCTCAGCCGCCTGGATTACTGCTCACAGCTATGGTCACCTACCAGTGTGAAATTAACAGCGGACCTTGAAGCAATCCAGAGAAGATTCACAAAGAAGATTGTCTCTTTGCAACTGCTCAGCTACTAGGAAAGGTTGAAACAGCTAAGACTCTACTCCCCGGACAGAAGGCAGGAGAGATATGCAGTAATATACATCTGGAAGATCCTGGAATTATGCCAAATTTTGGCATTGAAAGCTACACCAGTGCCAGAACGAGACGACACTGCATAGTACCAAAGATTCCAGCAATGCCATCGCGCTTCAGGACCAGTTACTGCAACAGTTTGGGTTTCAGGGGCCCACAGCTTTTTAATATTCTCCCAAAGAGCCTGAGGAACCTGCACAAAGTAGATGTAGGAGTTTTTAAATCAAAGATGGACCTCTTCCTGTCGAGAGTCCAAGATGAACCTATCTCACGGCAAGAGGTGCAAATGAGGGTAGCTACATCAAACTACATTCTTCACCAAGCGCCACTTATT
>NC_068984.1:90358187-90359575 GCF_001194135.2 Octopus bimaculoides | reverse complement strand
ATATATATATAAAGGGAGAGAGAGAGAGGGATAAATAGAAACATATACATGCCACAGATCCTCCCCAAGCTAGACACTAATATTTAAGCATTGTCCAAGCGTAATTAAATTACGTTCGAAGAAAACCAAACAATACCAAAGTAAGCGATGTACACTATACTATGAATCTACAAGTACTTTCCTCTTTACAACTATGGTTTCGACACCTGGGCAGTACCTTTCACTCCGGCGGTGTCCACATCGTTAAAAAAAGAAAATGCTACCCGAGAATCCTTCAACTTTTCACTACAAGTAACAACATATGAAAGAATATTCCCAAACAGTATCAGACTATAGTTAAAGCTCACTACATTTCAATTACTTCAACAGTTATGCAAGAATGAATATTAATATCCATATGATATTTATACAATGAACAAAGAACAGTTTCATACTAACGGACTTCATACTTGAATTCAGCGACCTGATTTGGTTAGATACTAATTTCCGGTTTATTACTAACATTAATGGTTTCTTCATTGGTACAAAGAACCAAGCATGCTACAAACTATCGGTTTCTCAACCGGATCTATTGCTCTACCGTGTAATGATAGATAAAATCTATTCTAATTACAACACTTTGATATTATATTCGTCTTCCTGTTTATATTGTTAATATATCGTACTTATCGAATGGACAGCATTGCCATTTCTTCCTTAATTTACGTAAAGTATACTATATATGACGATTGATAAGTTAATGTTGAAAGGGTAAATTCATCTTTTTCTTCAGTTACCATATGTAACTAGATAAGGCTGAAGCATTTCTCTTAACCTCGTTCCTGAAGATAGATGTATAACTGAGGGAACGAATTTAAAATCTGTACTCATTTAAATGTAACAGTTTTATGTTACTACGCTACCCGTCTGCAGTTTTAATCCAGCTGTGTACGTCGATTCTTGTAATTGCACTTATAATTAGCAATATTATTCGAAATGGTTCTCCAAAATGAAATTTACCCGTTATAATGCTGTTAACAATTTCCATATAGTTGTAGGTAAATGTTGACGGTACTTTTGTCAAGAAATTTGTGACGCTTATAATCAATACGTAAGGAAGGACAAAATTTTCTAAGAGACAGGTTAGAGCACTTGCTACGTTTTCTATGTTTGTTTCATTGCTGCGCCTGTTTCAATAACAAATTCACTCTGGTATTTTATTGTAATACTTGGAAGTTTTATCAGAGGTTCCTTGTCCACTAATATATGTAGTATTGTTTTACATTACAAACTGAATTTTAAATCTAATAGATTTGGTGTTGGGTGTGGGGGTTGTTAAAATACCTCCCTCTCTGTTTCTGTCTATATTTCTTTACGCACATGCCTATGGATATATATATATATATATA
>NC_068984.1:90351702-90357905 GCF_001194135.2 Octopus bimaculoides | reverse complement strand
CACACACACACACACACACACACACACACACACACACACACACACACACACGCATATTTACAATGTGAAACCTAATAACTGAGCCACCTCGTGTATAGGCAAGAATTTCATTAAATTTCTTTACGCTACATGATTAAAATTAAGAAACAAGGTGAAGTAGCCAATTAGTTGACTGTTATAACAACGAGTATAATTCAATACATACGTTAATATGTACAACGACTTGGAGTTCAAGTGCTGCCGAACAAGAAATACAGCCAACCCGAGGATATAAACTCTCTTTAGTGAAAGAATCTCTATAATTTGTGAACGTCCAGCATCCCAAAGGACTAATATTAAGTTATGTTAAATAAGTAAATGTTACTAGATTGAAGTATATCGGGAACATGACTAATTAGTAATTCAAGAAATAATTAAATTATTTTGTGTTAGTACATGCATAATTTTGTGATGTTATATTTATATAGTTTATATAAAAATTAGCAGTTCAAATATTTATAAAAAGTGATATATCAACTCTTACCAGACGTGTCGATGGATATTCATGGCTATTCACGTGATTTTCAAAATAGCAGTATACAGTAATTTTTACCAAAAGAGGATCAAAGAACTCTACATCAATGATATTCACTTTCATTTGTTATCCTGGTAAATAATCTAATGATCAGTATATTATTTATACGAAGTGTTATGAAGACTGTTGGCAACTAAAATTTGATTTTGTTATTGCCTTTGGTTATTTCCTTAAACGAGGTCCACTAGCTTTGAAATGCAATCTCAAATGACACAATGGAAAATATAGAGCCATGTCTAGACACGGTCATGCCTATGTCAGGGCATGGTTGTATGTAATTCTCTTTGCAACTACATGGTTTAAGCTTCAAAGCCACTCTGTCGTACCTTGAGGTAATGTTTTCTACCATAGTCTCGTGTCACAATGAAATTTGAATAAGTTTTACTTGATGAAATTATGTGGAATCCTGTCGTATGGAGCATTCTTTTCGTTAGTGGTAGACTTAATCAGTCACCTACTTTAGCGCCATCACATGACTCTATTGTTTTTCATGGCGTTCACTCTGTTGCAAACATTTGAGCCAGGTTTCTAGTCTGCAGTTAATTTTCTTCTTTCCATTCATTAGTCTCAGGGCCTGGAAAAATCCTGCCATGAGCGCTTTATGTTGAAAATATCAGAGAACTACCTGCTATGAATTATTTATAATTTTGTTCATAAGGAGCAGAAAACAATAAAAATATAAAGTTCTTTGGGTAGTTTCGACATTGATTAACGAAACGTATAAACGGAACCTTACTGAAGATATTTTCTAGAGACGGAAATGATGAGATTTTATGGGTAAGACAATGATATTTGAGCTGTAAAACAATAAAGAGAATGTTTAGTAGTAAACTATGACAAAAAAATTATTGTTAAATCTATTGATTTCTATACGAAATTTTATGAAATAAAATGAAAATGTTGCCAAATTGATTTACTCAACAATATGTAGAGAATGATGAGTTAATAACATTTTAAATTTAATGCATCTCATGCAACCATCTTGTAAAAAGAGTCAGTTGTATGACCTTAAATGATCATAGATATGATCATTTAAATATGTAAATATTACTAGATTGAAGTATATCGGGAACATGACTAATTAGTAATTCAAGAAATAATTAAATTATTTTGTGTTAGTACATGCATAATTTTGTGATGTTATATTTATATAGTTTATTTAAAAATTAGCAGTTCAAATATTTATAAAAAGTCGTGATATATCAACTCTTACCAGACGTGTCGATGGATATTCATGGCTATTCACGTGATTTAGATATTTAGATATGTATCAATGGATGACTTACTGACCTCTCTTTTCAGAAAGCATGCAATTACCACAACAACCACAACTGGGTGAACTGAGAGAGAAAATATGGCACTGTTGAAAATGTAACGAACAACTATCAAACAATTTTGTTGTGCATATCATGTAACTGACAGGAAGTAATGGCATAATGAATCACTGGCGTTATGGATCAATTTAGACAAAATTAGCTTGAAGCTTAGATGAATTGCTGTATTGTAAAATAAACTTGTTCTCTTCGAACGCAAAAAATCCCCACCCTTGTAGTGCATTTGAAAACATCGCCTTACACTTCTTTCTATATTCATATTCCATCATATTTTACCTTTTGTCATTACGGCAGCATTATTAAAACATTATATCGAGGTAGCTTTTTCAATGATAACATCTTAAATAAATAAGTAACTGAATTTGTGCAGAACTGCCTTTTGGAAATATGCCACTTTTAATATAGAAGAACATTTTTCATGTTAAATGCAAGTTTAGTTTTTCAAGGTAAGCAAATTTAAATTGGGTTTAAACCATCAGAATATTGTTATAATGTGTCCATCAAAGATGTTTTTGAAGTAACAAAACTTTAGAGAGTTATCTGGTGTTGTGTCGACGCCCCCAGACGATGAAATAGGCTACCCCAATACGTAGATATAGAGGGAGAAGTCTAGACGTCGTAGTAGTTGAGTAGAGGTCATCCGAACATGCGATATAGCAGTAGCGACGAGGATTTCGTAGCTCACACAGCCACTGTGTAGTATTGCGATATAACATCTGGACAATGATAAATTTGCACATGACTCTCATTGAAATCGGACGATCATGGTTCTCATCTACAGTATTTTATTTTGGTGCTTTTCAAATCAAGATGTAAGATTACAAAACAGTGAAAATTAGATTAAATATATAAGTAAAGAACACATAAGGTAATGACCGAAGCTGAAAGCAAGGAAAGGACATTAAAGTAATCTATTTGAGGCAATATTAATCTATACAACTTACTCTCACGGATGTATTTCTCATTTGTTTCACTTAATACATTTTTAATTACATATTCTTCATCTCTCGCAACTATATATTCCTCGATTTTGTTGGTATGGCATCTATTCTATTTTTACATTTTTGCAGTGGTTCAGTAATTCTCTTTCAGAATTTTGATTGCATCATTTTTTCCCTTCTTATTGTCCTTATCTATTATTTGTTAGGTTTGTTTACAACACGCGTCTTTCGCTCTCTAATAATTTATAAAATGAATAAAATTAAATACTGGTAAATCTCTCTTTTAAAATATAGCAATTTTTTCTTTCTCATTTTGCTTTCTCATATTACGAATGTGATTGCTGAATATAGTTAAAGTATTGTAAAACAACCGTATGCTACTAATGAGCAAATTTGTGTACACACATGCATGCACACGCGCGCGCGTACACATACACACAGAGTCACTCACACGCACGTAAATATAAAGAGTATAAGTAACATACAAATGTGCACACGCTCTTAGGCACACGCTATTTGTATGCATTCGAAAATCTTGACACATCTATAACAATTCTCATGTATTATTTTGAGACGATTGTCATGTTCTCAAGTTTTTTTTAAAGAAATCTTTGTGCAAGATATATGTAAATAATGTATTGTTGAAGAAGAAATGACGTTTAAATTATGTTTAAATTGAATAGCAAAAACAAACAAAGTGTATTGAAGCATATTAGTCTTATAACAAAATACGAAAACTGAAGTTTGCATACAATAAAAACTGAAGTTTGCATACAATAAACTGTCCCCAAACATAAACTAGGTGAAGATATATCTATATTAAGCACTGTAATAGGTGAAATATGACCAAACCTGATGGGAATTCATTAAAAAATTGTGAAATAGGTAACAAAGCCGCGATGACATCTTCAGTTGCGGTTTAACTTTCAATAAAATTTAATTTCATTTGAGAATGTGGGAGGAAAATAGAAGGCAAATAGAATTGAGTGGAATAGCCAAGCTGTAGTTTATTAACTGTATAGGCTGTTTGCTGCATATTTGTAGATATAAATATTGTTTTCCATTTAGAAAGAAACTTTGGATGTTAAATATTATATTCATAAACATCTCGTAAAAAAGTAGAAGATGCAAATACAAAAGAAAATATTTTTGTGTGCTTGTTTTGTAAGATATTACACATTGAAAATAAATAAAACTGACAAGTTCTTTATTTATAAACTAGATGAATTTGATTACGTATAAAATTTCATGAAATATGGCTCCAAAGATGAGTGTTGAGATGCAGCACACAGACGAAAATTTTGATGTTAACACTTAGCTACCCCAATTTTCATCTAATATATTTTAGTAGGTGTTATATATCAGGTTTATAGCAATTTATCGGAGCTGATAAATTATTTGGAATTTATTTTCAAAGTGCCTATTAATATTTAGATCTAGAAAGGAAAACAGTATCCAGTAACTATTGGAAATACTCCCAGGCACTGTAAATTTGACACATTTGAGATGCTGCACTCAAGTTTTGCAAACTGATTCCCATGGGGAAATTGTGAACCGTCAGGTCCCCGAAAATTACACTTCTGAGGACGGAAGACGGCCAAACGAAATGTTTAGTACAGGAATTGTGGTGATAAAACACAGGAGAGAAATAAAAAAAAAGCAGGAATCGGGTACATTGAATGGGTTTGTATCGCGTTAAAGGTAGTACAAAGATAGCTGATTTAGAGGGATAGGAAGTCTAGAATTTTGGACTGTAGTATAAGTAGTGTGATTGCTTTAAAAGTCTTTCAGAGGTTGTTGAGTATGGAATTTAGCATTTTTGAATGTTTTAGATATGTCTTATGTGTAAGGACGACTGAATAAATTTTCTCGTCGTATGTAAAGTGTTTGAGTTTTCGCGCCATTCAAAGGAACTAGGTGGACCTGTTTCATTAGATAACGCTTATAGATGCAGGTTAAGTCTGGCAAGGAGTGTCTAAGTTGAGTGTGTAAAGCCTAGTGAAGAAATGTTTTGAAGTGCATGTAATTAAAAGCGACAGCAAGCAAATCGACGTTGATTAATCAAAGTGTAGAAAACATATCGCAACACTGGAGATATGTGTCAAAGCAGCGATACTCTTGTATATAAATAGGCAGAAGTCCATCTAAATAAACTTTAACTTGCTACTCTATTCTATTCTATTTTTGTTGCTGCTCTAACTACTCATGAAATAAGTTTAAATTTACTTCAAACTTAATCAGTAATTGAAGATTTCATCTCTGCTCCTTTTCTATTACCTTGTCAATTCTCACCATTTGTACTTTCGGTCAGATCTCATCTTTTTACCGTACTAGATATACATATCGTTTCATCCGTTTCATATTTAATGTCATTAAGAAGTAAAACAATAGGACTAAAATGAAAATGAGACTACTGAATAAATTAAACAAGCTGATAGCTGAAATTCCTGATATCAAAGCTGAAGAAACAACTTTTCAAAAAGTAAGTCGTTAAATCTGACTTGACAGACTTATATATCCAGAGAAATAGGAAGAAATAAAATATCTTTGGCGGATAAGCCTTTGAGAGAGCAAGTTCCATTTTTAAAGTAAAATACTCCCTCAACCTTAAAAGACAAATTTAAAATCAATGCGGAGTTGCAATAATTTTTCATGGTGTAGGAACGTGGAACCTGATAAAGAAAAGTAAGCTTGGAATAGCTTGGCATGCACATTAACGCATTATGCTTGGAATAATGAGATCGTAATTGGTAAATTGATTATTACACTAGATTCTAGATCTTATATAACATTGTATTATACAATATCACATTATTGGTTTAAATATTTAAGATGGCAGTATTAACAATTTTGAGATGATCGGGGCTTTCTTAATGTTACTGATTATCTTGTGTAAAATGTCACTGGTTTCAATTTCGATTGAATTTAAGGAACTTTTCACTTTCATCGGCAGATCGAGAAATTAAATTTTTGTAACTAAACACTCAAACTTCGGACACTGGTAGAATGTGTCATATAAAACATCTTTTACTCTTCGCGTTGAGAAAAGTTTCTATTTACGAAATTATTTCGTGTTAAAGTTGTCGTATTTCGGTAATTTCAACCAATCAATGACGTGTATTCAGCTAAATAAAATGACTGCTGTTGTTTGTCAACAACAACTATCGGCGGTGTATAGTGTCACTGTTATTTATGACATCGTTCGTGCGTTTGTACTGGTTTTAGCTTTCGGGTTTTAGGGTTAGGGTTAGGGTGTTAGGGTTAGGATTTTAGGGTTAGGGTTAGTTAGGGTTTTAGAGTTAGGGTTTTAGGGTTAGGGTTTTAGGGTTAGGGTTTTAGGGTTAGGTTTAGGGT
>NC_068984.1:90348756-90351605 GCF_001194135.2 Octopus bimaculoides | reverse complement strand
AAAATAGTAGCTGAAAAACAAGCAGTAGAAATGCACGAACGATTATGGTGGTGTCATGCAGTAAACGTGCTTCAGATACACTCGTTTATTCATATGAACGTAACTGAGATGAAATGTGTCATAAATAACAGTGTCAAACGAAATATACACCGCCGGAAGTTGTTGTTGACAAACAACAGCAGTAATTTTATTTAGCTGAATACTCGTCATTGATTGGTTGAAATTACCGAAATACGACAACTTTAACACGAAATAATTTCGTAAATAGAAAATTTTCTCAACAACGCTAAGAGTAAAAGATGTTTTATATGACACATTCTACCAGTGTCCGAAGTTTGAAAGTGTTTAGTTACAAAAAAATAATTTTTCGATCTGCCGATGATAGTGAAAAGATCCGAATTTAAATTGTACTTTCAAAAGCCTAGTTATGACCAAGTTTGAAACATCAGCATGTGTTTCAAATTAAGTACATTTCAAATTAAGTAAATGGCCTTTGTACTATATCAACAAATACAACACATTTCAAGTAAGGTATAGAATGATAATCTCTCTAGACTTTTATTTGGCAAAGAAAATACTTTGAAGAGTTTTAGATAGCTCTTATTTGTTCAATATGCAAACTGAAATGTGCAATGAAGATTAAGTAGATTTCAAAGGTATGTGTAATAAAAAAAAAATTAATCAAATTCATACTATTGAACAAATACTATTGAAATAGCATTTGCTTTCAGATTGATTGTCCTGAAGCTAAAAACATTAATTCGATTTAAATTCATGAATATATATTTAAATATATTCTAGTCACATATACATAATAATGAGAACCCCATTAAAGCTTGGAGAATCCATTTGCAGTAGGTGTAACAGAGTTGGAATATTCAATAGAACTATAAATGCATTCTTGTAAGCAGTTTATAGGTTTTCAGATCATGATTGACTTATTTTTTTGAGTTGAACGGATAGTTACATTATATTTGGCTTTAAATTTTGACACAAGGTCTGCAAGTTCGAACGAGGGTTAAGTCGATTACATCGACACGAAGTGTTCAACTGGTACTTATTTTATCGGCTCCGAGAGGAGGAAAAGTAAAGTCAATCTCGGCAGAATTTGAACTCAGAACGTAAAACGGACCAAATAGCACTAAGCATTTTGCCCCACGTGATCATGATTCTACTGCTTCGCTGTCTTAGAGCTATATTATATATTGATTTTAAATTGTAGTACCGAGCCAGTAATTTTGAGGGAGAGGGGTAAGACGATTTTGTATAACAATAAGAATATATTTGGTATTGAAAAGAAACCTTATATGCACATACGTTTATATCACTCAGTATACAGATACAGTATATCAATAAACCGAAACACGGTCAGAATTAGTTCAGAATAAATATGTCGATGCTCAAGAAGCATGAAAAATGCATACTCATCTCTGAATATTATAACTACGGCGATATTATGCAACAGAAGATAATGATATTTTAAAGTTTGAATATAAGTTTATAAATTAACAGATCAGATAACATAGGTCATATGAATAACGATTCCGGTCTCGCGTTTAAGTACTCACTCATGCTGAAGGTGTATTCATAGAATAATCTTATAAGAAAGTCTATTGAGAATATGAGTGCAATTTGTTTTCATTAAAATACATTTGGTTTTTGCTATATTAGAGTTGCTTTATTAAATTTGCAAATATATCATCAAAAACCTCTTGCATTCTGTGCATATAGAGCTCTAGCATATTCTACCTGATTTTATTAACCAGGGAAAGTTGACCGCCGCAGAATTTGGATGCAAGACATAAAGGACAGTAACTGATACGGAACAGTTTGACTGATACTCTAACATTTCTTGAAGAAAAGTAGGCCATTCCACAGTGGTAAGATCAATTGAAATATTGGTTTCAAATTTTGACACAAGGCCAGTAATTTCAGGGAAAGGGGTAAGTCGATTACATCGACCCCAGTGATCGACTGGTACTTATTTTATCGATCCCGAAAGGATGAAAGACAAAACTCGAACTCAGAAGGTGAAGACGGACGAAATTCCGCTAAGCCTTTTTCCCAGCGGGCTAACGATTCTGCAACAGAAGAAATATTGGCATTCATTTTTAAGAATGACAAGAAACATTAATTCAAGTTCATTAAATTCATTTTGTGGGGTGATACCTGTTTGAAAACTTTGCTAGAAACGCATCCATTTTGCAAGAAAATAATTATACAAAGTGATAAGCACAGATAATATGTGGGAGACACGGTCAAGTTGGTTTCAGTGATGAAGGTATACAAATCTGCTGAATAAGCAGAGAGGGAGAGAGAGAGGGGGAGGAGAAAAGCGATAGTGTGAGAGAGAAGGGAAGAGGGAGAGAGAGAGAGCATCAGAGAGGGTGATAGAGGAAACACCGTGTCAGAGAACCAGCGGATGTGGTATGTTGGTAACTGGTCTTTTTTGAATGTGGTCCTGGATATTTGTGCGCTTATTGACATCTTACCAAATGTGTAAATATTCCAGCATCGTCCTTTCGGATGCTGTTTTTATAATATACTAGCAGAAATACCCGGCGTTGCCCGGGTTAAAGAGAATAATGAAATCTAAAAACGCCGTCTAGACTACGCAACCCTCAACTGTTAGTAGCTACAATACCATATTTCTACATTAATAACTCTCCAATCCATGCCAGCATGGAACATAGACATTAAGTGGAATGCTAGAAGAAAGTTTTCAACTCATATGTATATAAAGTAAATACACGTAATTCAGAAACACATTTTGTGTATTTTATTTCGTAACCAAACAAACAGGTACAGATTATAAATAATGAAAGGCCAATTTTGGTGATTCATTTCAC
>NC_068984.1:90341125-90347217 GCF_001194135.2 Octopus bimaculoides | reverse complement strand
TCTCTCTTTCTCTCTCTCTGAAAGTATCTGTCATTACAGTATCGAAATGTGATTGTTTCAGTTAGTGGAATAGTTTCATTTTTAAAGTGAAAGTATTTGACATGAGTGTTTTTGTTTCACTTTTGACACGTAATACTTAAATAGCGGAGGAGATATTACGTTGCCGTGGGCTCGAACTCTGCAAGAAGTTAAAAACATTTTTTGACTAAAACACACCTGGAACCCTAAGTAAGGCATCTGTAAAATTTGAATGAAATTGGTTGCGTAGTTCTCGAGTTTTAGGGATTCACACACACACAGAGACAGAGAGACAGACAGACAGACAGACACACATTCTCATTTTTATATATATAGATTAATTGCGATATGAGAACTTGTGGGTGTTGCATAGAACTGTCTTTATATATCTAGTAATTATGCATTTGTTCTTTAGAAAGTAAGCGCTCTGGAATTTCCTTCTTGCCCATGTTTTTGTCTTTAAATACCATTGACTTGAAATTCCTAAAGAAGAACAATAACCACGTCAATTTTAATGAAATCAGAAAGCTAGCGAAATCTATGGGCCCAGCGCCTTATCTCGACAAATCAAAAAGAGAAAAAAGAAAGTCTTTGCTGAGAATGTAATTTCCTAAATACCGTATTGGTTACTGAGAAGGGAGACAAAATCAGTGTTATAATACATGTGGCTATTTGCAACTGTTTTCATCGTCCTTATAATATTGAAAGTTAGGTTTATAGGAGAAAGGGCCAGAAAGTTTAACTTCATGGCCATGGTGTACACTATGAGAGATTTTATAGATTGGCACATAGTCAGTTTGAGAGCAATGAAATGGATACCAATCATCAAGCATGTGATACAAGGATTGGAAACGAGACAGGCGGAGCACATAAAAGGGAGTATACTTGATAAGTTTAGACATGTGCGTCTTTAAGTAATGTAGATGTTGATGCGAAACAAGCAACAGGAGTGAAGAAATCCACTTGAAATTTTGGAGTCGTATAAAGTTACAGATCTGACATTCGTTTGGTGCTGTAAGCACTATACGCTTATACTGGTTTACAATCATGTTCATAATTATATAAGATGATTGGTGCACATATACGCATGATATATTAAATGAGTGTTTTTATGTGGTGTATACTAAAGTGCCGGTTCATGGTTACATATACAAACTTATTCATATTTTCGCAAATCTCATTCAAACGAATATTTTATCCTTACTGACTTATATATACCGAAATAAGGAACATTTGGAATAAGAATTTGAGTTCATACTCCCGATTTGGTTTAAATTAAGAGATGATCAACATCATCAATCTATCCTAAATCAGCGACAAAAGATGAACTTTGGCCACATCGTGGTATCTCAAAAAGTATTTCACAATCAAGACGAGTAAAGGAAGATCAACTAGGACAGCTAAAACTACAACAACAATAAAAACAACAAAAGAACAATATCAACAAAAATATTTTGTTGAACATTGTTTGAAAAGAGTATTATAATGAAGTGTGACAAAAAGATGGCACTGGGAGTTATCTCATAAATTATTATACAAAAATTGAGACCGTCTAAAAAATACTTTTGAAATCGAGTTCATTTGCACCTAGTTCTGGTTTCCAATTCAGAAAAGTTGAACGAGGAAAGGAACTATGGCTCAAACAATTGTTTACCAGTGAAAGTATACGGTTACTTCAAGATGATTGAAGAGATTGGAAGTAATTAGCTGCCGAAAGATGAAATAACTGCTTGACTGAGGTACCGATAACAATGTTACGTGAAGAAACAAGTAGATACAAAATGGAAACCCCTGAAGACAGAAGTGTCAAAAAAGCCCATAGTTTATTTACTAACCATCCGAAAATGTATCAGGGACGCTAATCATAACATATGAGCATGCTATGATGTAGTAATGTGTGGAAAATATTACGCTTGAAGAATATGGCAAAAGTAGCAGGATTAGTTGTATTCTAGTAAGAAGATAAAAATCACTTGAGCTACAGAAGAATAAAGTCCATAATTTTATGATTGTGAGCAAGATGAACGTATAACCATAAAGATTTAAGCGAAATCGAAACTCAAGCCAAAATTAATCAAAATATATAAGTCCATAAATTAAAGTGAAGTTCCACTGAATTTTCCCCACCAAAAGAACTGTGAATGGATAATTACTATAAGGAAGAAATAATAGGGACATGCTCTGTTAAGAGGGAAGCAAATGATGGATGATACAACTTTTGAGAGGTAAAATGTGGAAAGGGAAAAATCAGAATTAAAAAAGGAAACCCAGAAAAACCATTATTAAAGGAGAAGCGGAAAAGATGTGCGGTGAGCTAGTAGATTCGTTAGCACGTCGGGCAAAATGTTTAGCGGAGCTCAAATTCCGCCGAGGTCGACTTTGCCTTTCCTCCTTTCGGGGTCAATAAAATAAGTATTAGTTGATCACTGACGTCGATGTAATCGACTTACCCATTCCTCCGAAATTACTGGCCTTGTGTCAAAATTTGAAACCGATATTTATCAGAGTTCCTTTGGTGCATAGAAAGAAACCTGGTGGAATCTGAAAAACGTAAAACATTCCTGAGGAGTTAAAGTCTAGGAATTATAAAATGGAAACTATTCTGTAACAGCTTCGATGAATTGTAAAACTTTCATTTAGACTTGGGAAACGTGTTGCACGATTAATATATAGAAACAAATGGTAGAGGCAAGAGCGTCGATGTAATTTAAAGAAACATTTCATTTATGCTATCTTATGTAAAATATTTGTAGGTTAATGCTTATATCATTGCAATAGTTTGAACAAAGTTAAAGAAAAAAAAGTAAAAATTTTAAAGAATGCAGAAAAGAAAATCACTTCTAGAAGATTAGATTGTATGCCGTGTCTGTCCGGACAGATATAGTGTACAATCTGCAGATTAATAAACATAAAAACAATCTAAAGTAACTATTATAACAAGTAACAGACTTTCTTATAAAAGGTTTACTATTAAATATGAACGTGGATTAAGATACACTATGAAATTCAACATCACATTTTATTAATACCTATCGATATAAATGTTCTGAATTTCCTACTCTCTGCTTGTATTTCCTGAACCATCTTATCCCATTACAGGATGTGAATTAAGAAATTTTATTAGCAGTTTGACATTTGGAAAAATCCCTAGAATATGTTTACATTCATTCTTGTTGATAGCTGTCATTTAACTTGCCAGATAAAACTAGACTTAAACACCTTTTCGAAAAGCCTGGAAAAAATGTCTAATTGTTCTTGAACAGAGTAAAGAAATCCTGAAATCTTGTAGTTTGCATCTTCTACATTAAATTTTATCTGCGCATTAAATTTTATGCGCGCTGTGATTATAGCTGGAACGAACGAAAAGAGTTTCAAGTACTGAAGTGTGTCAGGGTATATCTGGAAATATTCTTCTTGTCACAATTACAGTTTATGGAAATATAAGCGGGTAATGTATATTATCTATGGTTGTCTGTGGTGACAAAAAAAGATCGTTGTCCTTTTTACCACAACAGACTTCTTTACAAATGTCTTTTCTCTGACAGTGTTTCAATGGCTGATATGGCCACTGCAATATAACTCTGTGTCTGTTTTATCTACTGTATCTGTTGCTTTCTTTTCGTTATATTTAGTAATCTTACAAAAACTTTAACCCAAATATAGAATGAAAGTGCTTTTGTTTTGATAGCTTAGTTAAAGAGCATTATACATTTCTCCGTATACCGCATATCATCCGCATTCACTCATCATTTTAAAACTCTTTATTGTGGGACATGCTGACGTAATACCGGTTTTAAATGCAGAAAGATTTTATAGGAGTATCTGACAAATATAGCAAATAGACTAAGCAGTTATGTCGTTCTGTAACCGAGTGATTGTAGTTGTTGTTATTTATTTTCTTTGCCATTTATGATCGTGTTCATTTAGTTGTTTGAGACAAAAGGTCCCTCATAGAAAAATTAAACATTTTAAGATAAATGATTACCAATAAATTAAGTAAAATGATCAGATCGTATAATCTTGAATATTCTTCTTGAATATACAACTAACAACATAAAGTATACAATTATTAATTCAAAAGTATTATAGGCACTTGAAAACAATAAATGGAGTTCAGTTACCTGAAAGAAGACATAAATAAATTATTCCCAACAATTTAGAGAAAAAGAAAGTGCAACACAATCCTTGATAACCAGAATTTCTGAGAAGCTACAAAATAAAATAAAAAATAAGGAACATTTAGAATTAATGTGAAAGAATTCCCCCAAAATGGAACGTAAAAATATTTTCAGAAATAGAAACATTACGTCCAGTTATCAGGTAAAGAATATAAAATGTACAGTGTGGGTTTTTAATCTAATTGCTAAGCATTTGGTTATACGCATTAGTAGTTAACTTGTTCAATATACAATCATTTTAGTAGTTCAAAATCTTTTTGTAGATAAACTGATAGTAGATAAACTGTCTGACTTGTAACAATTTAATTTGAAATTTAATACTGATTATGCAAATGCCTTACCAAAGTAGAAAATAAGTTTTATAGTATATGATAATGGAGGTGTGTTAGTAAACTATTAACGAAACTGGTTCTATATTGTAGTACGTTTTCATTGCATAAAACCAAAACATCATTTTGAAAAGAATGAAGATAGTCAGTAAAGAAGAAACATTCAGAAAGCATTAAATATTGGAAACTGTCAAAACAAATGTAGATCTGTCTGAACGGATTCAAGTGTTATCAAGTGCTAGTACATGATTTGCCATGCAAATAGATTGCATGTGAATAACTTCAAAGCAACCACGATAAAATTTTTTATTAGTGCCGTTTGCTGAACATCAACGTGTTAAAGAATATTGTATTTAGTAAAGCTTGTATTCTGTTGACTTTTATAGTAAAATGTTGGTCTTTGAACAACGTTTTTACAACCACTTTACATATTATCTCTTAAAGAAACACCATAGTTTCAATACGATAGACGCCTTACACTTAACTAAGTAACTTTGTTTTCAAGTAGAAACTTCATCTATTTAAATAATCAAGTTTAGCAAAAGTCGTGTAGATCTATAGTACGTAAATTTACAATAAATATTAATATATTTAATTGTTGGCGAACTCTCGAGCTGACGGCGAATATGTTTATGCTTTAAACCAAACGAAGGAAGGAGCTCCAGTTTGATATTAAGTATTCGATTGAAGAGTTAGCTTGATTACCAGTGTGGCAAGAGAAAATAGATAATATTGAGAGGAGTACCATTTAAGAAAACACATACACACACACGCACACACACGCGCACACTCACACACACACACTCACACACACACACACACTTTGAGACATCATTGTGTAATCTCTTCGATCAAAGTTACTCTCGACCAATGAATCTGAACGAGAGTCGTAGATCTTGTTTATAAGTGATCAGCAAGCAAGTCATTTACTGTTGCATGCTGATGTCTTCCAAAGCGATAATAAGTCATGGGAACACGCAAAATAGCAAGAATCTAAACATTAATGTAGCTATTCATTTTTAGTATGTTCTAAGAGATTCGATTGTGAATATCTGATCACTGTTGTTTTACGTCTTTGGAGAAGATCTCCGATTAGGCAATGTATGCTCATGACACACACGATTCATTGACATAAGAGAACTTTGAGCAAGTGCAGTGTTTTGACGTCGTGGTAAATCTTGAAAAGGAGGAGATGTTCTCGAAAGACGAAATACAACAACAATAGGTATATTCTCGTTCGAATTTACGACAACCTATTATGAACGTATTATGAATGGATACGTTATTGTTTGGAGTTTCGCTGTTTTGCGTGTACCCAATGACTTATTATCTTATAATTGTCTTATAATTCTACTTGTGTTATTACAGTTTTGATTTTTGTTCCGCCATACTTATGTAATTTACGCTACCAAAGAAGACAGCTCAGTTCCGTGTTCGTTTGTCGTGCTTAAATTACGAAGAGAGACGTTTATCGCTTATGTTGATCGTGCAAAGTGGTGAGGACAACTTAATTCATGCACGATATTTCGTTATATATATATATATATATATATATATATATATATAT
>NC_068984.1:90340017-90341089 GCF_001194135.2 Octopus bimaculoides | reverse complement strand
CACACACACACACACACACACACACACACACACACACACACTCACAATGAAGCTGATATCCCTCATCGATAAAGGTTGCACATTAGACTGTAAAAATCAAAGATTTTCTATTATTTCTTGCTGTCTTCATTTTAGTAGAAGTCAAAGGTTTAGTCAATCAGCAACATTGTTGCAAGAATAAAACAGCACCGATAAAGCTAATCACGATTGCAGTATTATGTGGTTGGAGACTAAGATCTCATCAGACGCACTTCAACTACAGTAGAATTTTTCTGTCTGAAACCAATATCCAACCAAGGACAGCTGTACGTCACATTCACAAGGGCTCCTATGTTTTCAGATGTCCTGGTTAGAAAAGTGGAAAGTGATATGCAGGGAAAAGAGTGACGAAAAACTTAAGAAATAATGTTGTATGCTGAGAGGTCATTAAAGCTTGATAATTGTATTTTCATTCGAATCTAGTTATGTGTGTGTGTGTGTGTGTGTGTGTGTGTGTGTGTGTGTGTGTGTGTGTGTGTGTGTGTGTGTGTGTGTGTGTGTGTTTGTGTGTGTGTGTGTACGTGTGCGTGTGTATGTATATTTATAGTTAGAAATTGAATAAAGGACCGCATGTTTCGGACATTGACAGTAATCAAACGCTAACGTACGAAACGCTTGGCTCTTGAGTCGCTTTTTAACTTCTGTCGATTGAGAAAAAATAAACACACACGTGCATGTCTGTATGCGTATGGGTGCGTGTGTGTCTGTATGTGTGCGTGTGCGCGTGTATGCCTGTGTGCGTATGCCTGTGTGCATGTGTATTAGTGTGTGTGTTTGACCTCTGCAAACATAGAAAAGAGGACATTAAAAATGACTAGTTTATTAAAATATCTGAATTCCACGTAATATATAAATTTTCAGATATTCACTAAAAATGCGCTTATTGAAAAAAATTTATATGTATACAGGAATGTGTTTATGAAGGCATCTATCTATCTATCTATCTATCTATCTATCTATCTATCTATCTATCTATCTATCTGTCTGTCTATCTATCTTTCTATCTATCTATCTATCTATCTATCTATCTATC
>NC_068984.1:90337492-90340007 GCF_001194135.2 Octopus bimaculoides | reverse complement strand
ATAAAAGAAATGTATCTATCTATCTATCTATCTATCTATCTATCTAATACGTGTGTGTGTGCGCGCGCGCGCCTCTGCATGTACTGTAGTAATAGCGAACTGAAGAAAAAGTATTCAACTTTATACTAATGAATAAGTGTTGGTGTTGATAAAATTACAATTAGATGCGTTTTATTTGGGAAACTATACCTTTAATGCTCATAAAATATTATGTGGTTGAATATGAGACGATAATATTGTTTTGATTAGGGAGTGTGTTGTATTTGTGATTTAATGGGAAATGTATGTAGGAATTTGAGAAACGTTTAGCTACTGGCGACAAAGATTGTAAGTTGAAGAAAAAATGACGTTTCTATGTTTAATATGTGAAAACTATGTTTACGTCTCTGTATATCCCTCACGTATTTGTCTCACCTGTCAAAATCATATTGCTGTTATATATTCCGTATGTCACCGCTGTAATAGTTGAAGGTTTTGTTAAAAACTTTACACTTGAAGACAAAATACACTGTCTTAAGGACACGTTTTAAACTAAACTTTTATCTTCTTGGACTGACTTAAGTAAGGTCACAATGCATTCTTCAACGTTGTTATGTGTTGAAAAGAGGCAACTGAGGTCATGTCGTTGTCGGACTGTGTATTTGCATTCATGGCAGTTAGTTTGATTAGCTGTGTTCGTTTGATGCTATTAATATTATGAAGATTAAAAAGTTCTACTAATTTCAGCTAGTGTGTAAGTATACTGGATATGTGAACAACGAGAACCAGCGAGACCAGTTTCAATAATTTTCGAGGTGTTCGTACAACTGACTACCATTTTCTACACAGCCACTTTTATTACGGGTATTATAAAATCAGATATGTCAATCTGCATAATTAATATATTCTTGGCAGCTAGATAAATAACAGACAAACAGTGTTTGTTACCAATACTACAGTGTGGTTCTTAATCGAAGTAATTTAGTAATTTATTTATTGAGATAGCATCAAGAATGCATCATTATACAAATCAATGTATCTTATTTAAATAAGAACTGAATCTGTGCTAGTTGATATTGCTTCCTGTTCTATCTGAGGTTAGTTGTATAAGAAGACTGTTGTGTAGACAGTCCAGTATATTTTAATTTACACGTTCAGGGTTTGCTGAAATCTATAATTTTTCTATACGTTATAGCATAAAAAACGCGTCGGATATTTATTCATCGTGTACATCTTGTACAATCTTGTAACAATCGTTTTTATCTTCACTTCCCTGTCTTTATTTCCACTTTATTTTAATCCACTTTATAAATTATCTTATAATAATTTGTATCCTTTTAATTTAGCCACGTGTATTCACTTTCTCATACATTGATTTAGTTCGATGACATTTTTTGCTTATATTCATCTCTTTCTACACTGAAGGATGTAAACTATCTTTTCTACAGCTCATTCATATTTGGAAACTTTTTCTTTCTCTGTTTTTATCTAAACCATGATACTTTATAGTCATCTATATTCCGGTGTATATTTCAATGTATTCATTTTTGCGCTGTTATAAATTTGATATACTTTATTCATGTTGATTTTATTTAACAACTCCAATGTTTCAACATTTAACAAATTTCCCTCAATAGCAATTTACAGTATATACACATATGTACACATGCACACACACACATACCCATGCACACACGCGCACACGCACGCGCATACACACATGCTCACACAAACACAATACTGTATTGGCAATGCTATTTCATGAGCTTTCCTGACACGAAGACTATTTCTGACAGATATTCTGATTTCCATGTGGGTTTTCATATATTAGTTAATGCATATATTCATTCTCACTTTCTCTCTCACGCAGCAGTCTGTTACTCCTAAAATAACAGGTTGCTGGATCAGCCTGAATATGCATGATCTACATTCAGTTTTTTCTCCCACTTAACAAATATAACAATTTTTGCACGAAACCCATGTCCCAACGGTTTCCTTTCTCTGCCACACCGGATCCCGTTTTATATTTATTGGCGTCCTTGAGGACTGGAAGTAGTTTTTTTGTGTTTACGTTCTCTGTTATCTCAGTTTACCAAGCTACTCTATGGACCATATCACTTATACCAAAGATTATGCCATTTACTCAGGTATAAGAATTCTGTAATCCATACCATCAACACATTTCGGCCATCAGCATCAATTAAGGCTTATTCTTTGCCAAACTCTATTCTCTCCCTTTTCAGATTCCTTCCTTTCTTGCCAGTAGAACTACATTATCTTACTCTTTCTCCCTTTCTATAAATATATTTTTTTGCCTAATTTTACTCCATCATCTTTCCTATCCCATCTCCTTCTTTACTTCTTTCGTATAATTGCAGCTACAGATCATGGTGTATGATCAGTACTGCATAAACTGGAGCTGCAGATGTGTGCGTGTATGCATGCACATATTTGTTGGTATGAACACACACACACATGCAGACACACATATATACATTCATATATATATGTATGCATATATATATATATATATATA
>NC_068984.1:90329850-90336767 GCF_001194135.2 Octopus bimaculoides | reverse complement strand
CACACACACACACACACACACACACACACACACACACACACACACACGTGCATTTATCTAGAATTGCGTTATGTTGTTGTTTCAGCCCAGGTCTCCTTCTGACCGAATAACCGAGCAGAAATAAAATCCAAGCATTTCCTGACATAATCACCGCGATTTCCTTCTTGTGTGCGGCGTAATTGTATCTAGGACTCTACTCTCTAATGTATCCCACCTCTTTCTAAAGGCGGTGGAATATGATTTGGTTGAGATTTAGCTAGAAATAGTTTTAGTGGGTAAAAACATTGCCAGTTCATAACTAATATCATTTCAATTATTTAGGCATGTACGGGAGTCAACTCCAGTAATTTTTCAATGCCTGTTAGCGTTTAGTTTTATATATTTACTCAGTCATTCTTACATCACTACTTCAGAAAATTCGTTGATGTCTATTTTTTATGATGAAATGGTAATTCACATTCAACACATTTGCTGCCGATTAAATGTGTGCCATTTCACGAAACACAAAATCTTATCTAGATATTGGCAGCTTGCGTGTGCGAGCTGCGTATCATATTAATGAAATGACGGGCTACATAAATGTCATTAAAAACAGAAATATGTGAATTATCTATTTAGATATATATATCCAGTTAGATTTTTCATCGAATCAAGGAATCAATGCATGCCAGAAAAGCATTTTTGTTTAGCGAAAACACAATTAGCTGTCAAACAGTTCAAATTAGCCATAATATATTTCGACTCTATTAAATTTCAACTCTATTAAATTTCGACTCTATTAAATTCCGACTCTATTAAATTTCGACTCTATTAAAAACAGGAATTTTAATACATATAAAGTACGAATATGATGCATTGAATGATGGTAAATTATTACAACGATAAAGAAAGTTATTTAAGCTTAATGCAAGAAATTAAAGAATCCATGTGAAACCTAATGCTACCTGCAGCAAGACAATATCCAGAAGAGCATCAATCAATTTTGATCACAAACTGGTGTTTTTATTTTTGAAAATAATTACTATAACAGATTAGTACTGCCAAATAATATCTTTTTGCATGGATAACTGAACTAAAACGCTTTCCACTTGCATGAATATATTGTCGGTACCCTGCACAAATTCCGCAGATTGTCTCGGAGGGGAAATTATACGATAAAATTAGACTCCTCAAGACTCAGCTGGTCTTATTCAGTATCCAATTATACTCTTCAGTTGTTTCAGTCATTTGACTGTGGCCATGCTGGAGCAGCACCGCCTTTAGTCGAGCAAATCGACCCCAAGACTTATTCTTTGTAAGCATAGTACTTATTCTATCGGTGTTTTTTGCCGAACCGCTAAGTTACGGGGACGTAAACATACCAGCATCGGTTGTCAAGCCATGGTGGGGGGACAAACAGACACACAAACATATACACACATACACATATATACATATATATATATATATATATATATACATATATACGACGGGCTTCTTTCAGTTTCCGTCCACCAAATCCATTCACAAGGCTATGGTCGGCCCGAGGTTATAGTAGAAGACACTTGCCCAAGGTGCCACGCAGTAGGACTGAACCCGGAACCATGTGGTTGATAAGCAAGCTACTTACCACACAGTCACTCCTACGCCTATATTTACTTTACTATTATATACTATTTACTTTTTTAATGTTTAAACTTTTTGGTGCCGAAAAGGTTGATTTCCTGTAAAATCTTTCTGTGTGAAACTCCCAGCAACGGTAGTTATGATGATGATGATGATGATGATGATGATGAATTCTTTTTATTTGCCACCAGGGTGAAGTATAAAGGGGACAGATATAAAGTGTTGCGGTTTACATATAATAAGATAAAAAATAATATGCATATACATATAGAGAGTATATACGGTGCATAAAACAAAGAAGGGAAGCATACATAGTATACAACAATAAAAAGAAAGAAGGAAAAAGCGGGTGATAAGGGTCCTCATGATACAAGAGAACGTCTAGGAACGATCGAGGAACTTCACCATCGAAGATCTGAACATCCAGGGCAAGTGCCCTCTCCAATTCCTTTTCTCCAACTCATAAATTTACATTTAGAGCGGTACCATCCACTCTTACCATTTTCACAACTTTCACCCACCTTTCAATAAATTCACTCGAGGACAGCACCTCTACCTCCACCCTCACATTCCTTTTCAAGTGAGACTTGAAAAAGATGATGAGCGCTCTATCAATGACGAATGTCTCTGTCCCTATGCCTTCCAGCTTCGTCCATCAGACAATCTTTTTCGTCACATCCACCAGGCAAAGGAAAACCGATTATAAGCGGGCAGTAAGGCAGTCATCAGTATGGGCTCGGCCGATAGACAGATTCGTTTCACAGCAGCTGTTCGACATAACTTCACTAGTCAGCAATTCTCGGACACTGAACGAGTGCATGCAGAATGGTTTCGTCGCTCTGTGCGACAAATTTGTCGTTGCACTCCACCAACAATAAACCTCTATACGCTGCTAAAGTGGAACATCTACCGACAACATTACCCGGCTTGTAGGTGCCAAGTGCCAGTCTCGGTCTTCACCCAGAACAGCAGCTCTGTCAAGGGAGCGAACCTCACAAATGGAACTCACATATGTCCACTGTTCAGAAATCAATGCAGTTGATGCAACCTGAGTGCATGTCTGCGCATCAGAAAGCCATAGCATGCTTAAGCTGTGTCCCTGTTCGGGAGGGATGCCCCTCAACCGTTATAATATCTGCAGCAGTGGCACGTACAAAAGAGGCGACGACGAGTAGCCCTAACAGACTGAGCGTACGATGTGAAACGATTCTGATGGGTAGCTGTTTACTTTGACCACCGAACAGGTGTCGCTGTGCATTGCAGTGGCCCAGCCTCTGAAAATGAGTTCGAAACCGGCCGCCTTCAGGATGGCTTCCAAGTAGCAATAGTCGACCATATCGTATGCTTTGGACTGAACTAAATTGATCAGATCCCCACCGAAGCCAGCTTTAGTCTCAATCCTCTCTATGATGTTTCACATAAGATGGAGATTGTCGTGGATATACCTCTTTGGGATCGCTCACGTTTGTGCTTCCCCAACCAGGTTACCAACTGCAAGCGTCATCCTTTTCGCCGACACCTTGACCAAAATCTCAAACTCCGTGTTTAGAGGAGTTATCAGTCGAAAATTCCCTAGCACGTCCCCATTGTCGGCATACTTCCTCAGCAGCGTACCTACCACACCCTGGGTAACAGCACTAGGAATTCTCTCGTTCTGCTACCAGTTACCGTAGGCGTCTGCGAAGAAGCCGCCAGACAAATCTGGTATGAACTCATAGAATTCATAGGGCAGACCATCCAAACCGGGCAATTTGCGACTTGTGCAATCGCTCATTGCCTTCCGTATTACAGTGGCAGTTATCGGCTTTCAACTGAACTCGCGTCTGCTGCCGAGAGCTGCTGCAGTCTGTCTAGGTCTCTGGTCTGTGTAGCCGACCAATTTGAATTGTGGACAACCTACGCTATCCCTATCTGCTGACTTATCAAATACTTTACCAAGATATGATCTAGATGGCCCGTTGTACTTGCTCTGTATTCACACTGGCATATGAAGGACATCCAATCGATACTTTTCAAATAGATGGAAGTTTCTCAGCATGTTTTTGAGGCTTTTGCACGTCTCATTCTGCTATATACTAACCTCACGTCCTTCCATTCGTCCAAAATATTATTCCAGTCCACCACTAGTACTAAAGTGTAAGTCATTTTCAGGAATGTTTCTAGAGCCCCGAAGAAATCTGGCATTCCAGGTTACCTTCCCGACTACCAGTGTAAAAGCATCACCTTCGTTGCCATTCAAATTTAGAATCACTAACTTATCGTTCGTTTCCAAGACAATTGCTCGTACTTTGAAACCTAAGGATTTTCGGAACAATACTGCTACACCGCTACCTGCTTCCGATAGACCACAAAATGATAATATCTCGTTGTTTTCGAAAATGGATGTTGAAGAATGCTTTCCGGAAATTTTCGTCTTACTAATGAGGGTCACATCTAAATCAAGCAACCTGAAATAGCTGAGCAGGCGACCCTGCTTTTAAACTGAACCCAGGCTTCTAACATTTACAAGTTAAGTGTAGCTGTTTAGATTAGAGAAAAGAAATGAAGTTATTTACCTTTGTCTTTTTGGATGACAGTTAAAACAGCCTTCTTTTTGACTGAAGTGTGAGTGGGGAACATTTTCTTGGAAGCTTTTTTGCGGGGTGCTTACTAAGTTCTCCTATGTCCCTGTGGAATCTGTTTTAAATCCAGATACGTATTTGTGTCGGTTTGAATTGGCATTTGTCCGATGGTGTTTTCGAGAGGAGTTCAGCAAATGCTTTTCGACTTGTCAGAATGTTTTTGTTGTGAATTACTTTCTCAATGAACTCAATGTTGCTCTTCTGAACAACAATGAAATTGATGAAGGAAGTAAGCACATGATTGTGTGACTGTTGGTCATTTTGTTGTTCGGATGTTTCGCTTTGTTTTCGTGATATTTTTTGTTCGTTTGTGGTTGAGAATGTGTTTGTAAAAGATAGTTTTCTTGTTGTGATGAAAGTGTTGATGTTGGTGCTAATGTTTTTGATATTTGAATTTGTGATGGATTTTCTATATTACCGTCCTATTTCATGGCCCTTAATTTAGGCTTCCCTTCACTTATTTGAATTTGAGTCTTCCTCTCATCCCCGACCTTTTTGTGCGATTTCAACAGTCCTATATCTCCTAACGATGCCTTTGCTTTTGTGAGGCCTGAGTCAGAGGAAGAAGGTAAATGTGAGTTAGTCTTAGTGTTCTTACTTAATGTCTGAGGAAGGGGTTTTTTTGGTGGAGTTGGTAGTATCGGTGGAAAGCAAATACCCAAAGAGAGCGAATAATGCTGATGTTGACAAAGCCCTTACCTATCAATGACTAATGGTTTCTGGCTTAAAATCAGAGACAGAAGGGTTTATCATAGCAGCCCAAGATCAATGCCTACCTACAAGGAACTACTAGACCAACATATTAAAGAACGGCAACTTCCCAACTTGTCGTGTATGTCAACAACGGAATGAAACTATTGATCATGTTGTCTTCATGTGCAGTCTTCTTGCGCCTACAGTGTATCTCAACAGGTATGATAAAGCTGCACAATATATTCACTGGGTAATTAGCAAAAACCTGGATTTGCCCCATGATAAAAACTACTGGGAACACAAACCACATTCAGTGCGTGAAAATGGTCACATCTCACTCCTCTGGAACTTCACCATTCAAACTGAAAGAAAGATAGATGCGAATAGGCCAGACATTATATTGAAAGGTTTGAGACAAAAATCATGCCTCCTCATTGATATAACTGTCCCAATCGATATAAACGTATCTGTCAAGACCTACCACAAACTGAGCAAGTTTGAAATAGAAATTGGCAAAATGTTGAACCTGAAGACAAAAACAACAATACCTGTTATCATAGGTGCCCTAGGAATGGTAGCAAAAGGGGCTAATTGCTACTTAGCTCAGATACCAGGAAACCCCAAAATGGCAGAAACTCAAAAGATAGTGCTCATGGGGTCTGTACTTATCCTACATAAAATACTGTCTATGTAATCTCAAATTTTAAAACAACCTCATAATTTTCTTATGGATTCTTAAACATTCTTTAGAACAACACTATGTACACAACCAAATATATGGCACCCTAGGTATAACACGAACATGAACTTCTAACTTGCTGTTTCTTGAGGTCTCTGGGTGAGACTTGGAGCCAACTTGTACAAATGTAAAGCAGAAGTCAGACATAAAATAATAATAATAATAATAATAATAATAATAATAATAATAATAATAATAATAATAATAATAATAATAATAATAATAATAATAATACTCTTCCCAAATACTGGAATATCTACAATTTCCTGTGAATATTTAAATCTCCTTCAAAATAAAATAAGTTAGGAAACTTACATACCTACAGCTTTCGAACACAAGCGATCAGCTTAAAAGGAAAACCTTTAATATCTACAACTACTGTGTGAATACTTATCCTTTCCTCTCTCCCTGACTATTCGAAAATGTAAACATCATCCTCATTTCTATTCTAAGAACACTACCATTTCTCTCTGTGCGGTCATACAAAAGACCATATTTAGTAAATCTTAAAATCTTACTATCTACAACTTGTTTTATTTTATTTTTTTTTACTCTCCGTGAATATTCGAAAATGTAAACATCATTTTCATTGCAAAAGTCCTACTGTATTCTCCAACTGGACAGACAAAAGAACATCTCAAGAAAACTTAAAAACTTTAATATATTACCCAAATACGTTAATACACTTTTTATTGCAACAACACAATCGAATTCAGAAATTCAAAAATTCAACGACGTGAATATCAGTATATATAGATATATATGTGCGTGCGCGTATATATATATATATATATATATATATTATTGTTTTTCTTTACCAGTAATTACAAATAGAACAGGTTGATTTGCTTCTTTTCAAGGCAGCGCTCTCAGTGGCCACTGGTAGTAGTAAACACATTTGACATCTGCTGACCCAAAGGGTGTGAAGATTCCTTTGTCTCTATGGCCGACCTCCCCACCATCTGCCGAATCTATAGACCTGTAAAATATGATATATTCACCAAACTGCTACCCAACTATTTCCTCAAACAATGGTAGTGGTGGTGCTGGTGATGGTGATAATGATAAAAATAAAAAAATAATATGTTGCAGCTGCTAATACTAAATACTACTAACACTACAATAATACTACAACTACTACTATTATGATAGCACACCTGCCAGACTTCCTCTGAATGCCATTACCCATGCCCATTCTCTTCTTGGCGTTATAAACTGAGTGTAAGGATACTCCGACTATGCTTGAGATCCTCTTCGGA
>NC_068984.1:90323836-90327246 GCF_001194135.2 Octopus bimaculoides | reverse complement strand
TACAAACGGGACAAGAACGCAAAACATCCACACAATTAGGTGATACAAGAAAGGAACAACAAAACATCCAGATAGACGATACAAAGAAAACAAGGACAGGTCATTCGGAGTTTTCTTTCCTGAGTTGAGATCCAGATTATCTATGCAATTTCGGCTGGTTATTCACGATATTGCTCCAATCTGGCCAGCCCCAAGGAAAAACTAAGCTAAGAGCATTAGATTCCTTGGAAGAAAGCAGCGAATGTATACAAAAACAAGGACGGAAAAAAACGAACAATGTTACACAAATACAATAGAAATAAAAATAATAACAAGACATAACAACAGATGTCTTTCGAATAAGGACGAATTAAATTAAGCTGGCGTGTGTGGAAATAAAGCCTTACGGCAGGGATACAAGTTTTCAGAGGCACAGAGAGGAATATCGATGTTGCAAGCATACGGCCGGCCAAGAAAGAAAAATCAGGCTTGGCCGAACGCCGGTCACGTGGGGAAGAGAAGAGAGAGAGGTAGAAGCAGAGGAACAGACAAAAGAATTAAGGAGGCGCGAGAAAAATGACAGGGGCACAGTGAGGTGAAAAGTGGAGGGAAAGTGAACAAGAAGAGAAGGCATATATATATATATGTAGGAGTGGCTGTGTGGTAAGTAGCTTCCTTACGAACCACATGTTTCCGGGTTCAGTCCCACTGCGTGGCACCTTGGGCAAGTGTCTTCTACTATAGCCTCGGGCCGACCAAAGCCTTGTGAGTGGATTTGGTAGACGGAAACTGAAAGAAGCTCGTCGTATATATATATATGTATGTGTGTATATGTTGTGTATCGGTGTTTGTCCCCATCAACATCGCTTGACAACCGATGCTGGTGTGCTTAGGTCCCCGTAACTTAGCGGTTCGGCAAAAAGTGACCGATAGAATAAGTACTAGGCTTACAAAAGAATAAGTCCTGGGGTCGATTTGATTCGACTAAAGGCGGTGCTCCAGCATGGCCGCAGTCAAATGACTGAAACAAGTAAAAGAGTATAAAAGAGTATATATATATATATATATATATATATATATATATAGTATCTTGATCCCTCACTTTAATAATGAATAAATTTGTTTATATTTTATAATATACCTTACCATCCCACACTCATTCTTTGCTTGTTTCACTTTAGTTTATTCTAGACCACTCTGAGTCAGCATTGGTCTACTTCTATTGAATGAAGACCCCGTCCACAAGACGAAATATTTATTTGACCCTTTAATATTAACTTGACACACCACACCCGCTTTTAGTTATGTATCTCCGTGCTATCTACGTGCTATTAATATTGTTATTGTGATTGTATGTATTAATACTTGCATAAGGGATTATTTGTTGAAACTGGCATATGTAAATACCCATGTATGTGTCAATATAGCAATATAAAATATATTATAATCATTCGGGTAAATAGATGTGTGTGTACTTGTGCGAACGGATGCTGTGTGCGGGTGTGCATACGTGTATGGGAATATACATAGATGTATATATATATATATATATATATATATATAAGAAAGAAAAGAAATGTAGAAGTCATAGAAAGTTTGTATAATAAATTTTATGGTGATATTAGGGTCATATTACATCAATGATGTAATATGATCCTAATATCACCATTAAACTTCATTATACAAACTTTCTGTGACTTTTACATTTCTTTTCTTTCATGTATACACAACTTTCCAGTATTCACTATATATATGTATGTATGTATTTGTGCGAGTGTGTACATATGCATTTATATGAAAGTTGAATTTTCTTTTTTGTGGATGAATGCATGCGCAAATTGTAGTAAGGGCTTACATCTGTAAAAACAATCTGCAAATATTTCAATTTTAAATTATAAATTTGAAATTTTAACTATAAATTGTAACCATTAATTTAATTAGGGATATCTACTTTTACTTATTTAATTGACCATCAGGTGACTGATTTTAAAGTTATTTAATCAATTAGCTGGAAAACTAGCTATTAGTTAGGCTAGACAAATCATTTTTGGGGATGAATTGCAACCAGGTGTCATTAATTATGGCCGCTTACCCCAGTTATTACCTCCCCTTTACCAGAAATATTTCAATAACATTCCTATGGGTTTAATTCGTTTCATTGTTTTTACTAATTTCGCTTTCATATTAATAAACTGCTGGACATTTTCCAACCCTAACCGTCTTACTTCCTAAGTGTCTGGTTCCTGTCTTAACATTTACTCCATAATATTATTTTTTAAATCTAGTATTACTAGCCTAAGCGTTTTAGGATCCCCTACAACATATACTATCTTCCTATTCATTTATTTACTTATCTTATCCCGTATAACGGTGTCAATAGTTGGCCCCTCAGCTGGCTTTTTGTTTCTAAATTTCAACTGACCAATTACATCGAATGTTGAACAGTGGCCTATCTCACTTCGGAAAACAGGTGAAAGGGCTTGACCACCTAATAGTAAATAAATAAACTGCATTTAACCGATTAGCACTTTATTATGATTAATACTATTAATTAGTACTAGAAACATAACTATTACAAATTATTATGTTTAATATAAAACCTTACTATATCTGCACCCCTTCTCCGACTAATACCTACTGGCGTATCCCATTATTATTTCTTGCTTTTTAAAATTATTTTCCATCCTATCCCTCCTGTACAAAGGACTAATTCATGAATTGCGATTTTGTTTTAGTCTTTTATTTAACGGCCCAAAGAGACACGCAATCAAAATGATATGATTACAACCATATTCAACTTTACCCTTTTTCTTCTCTATGCTTTTCTTCTTTATTTATTCTCCACTCTGATTAAGCTCCTTGTTTCAGGTCGGTTTTATTACCAAATATGATTAATATTTTTACATATTTTGAATGTCAATGGCAATACCATATAACATTGGAAGCAGAAACAGCTGTTAGATGGGATGCAGTAAATTTGCATTGAATTAATAAATAATAATTGATGTAAACCAATTGTTGTTCATCAGTACTTCTCCATTTTCTGTTTTCTTTAAATTTTGATTCTAGATAAACCCATGTTATCCTTGTCTTTACCTATAACTTATGAACATATGTTTGCAGATGTATGTCTATGGTTAAATATAGGTAATATACCGGTAGCATATGGATAATTCTATCCTTAGACGGTTATTTTAACCTCTATCTCAACTAACCTTACACACACACACACACACACACACACACACACACACACACACACACACACACACACACACACATATATATATATATATATATATATATATATATACAGGTGCACATTGGTCATGTGCATTCTGCTATAGGGATGTATGAATGTACGTAGATGTGAATATTTTGAAAGAGAAATGTTTCTGCTTGCATTTCAGTAACTGAGGTAGCTTCTCAAT
>NC_068984.1:90321571-90322687 GCF_001194135.2 Octopus bimaculoides | reverse complement strand
ATGCAGCCTAAATACCTTTAAGAAAATAAAAGGTACCGAACCACCAGGAAAGAAAAATAGAAAAAGAAAAAGAAAAGAAAAGAGATGAGGGCTTGAAGAAGATAGAATTAGATAGCGATCCGTGAATAGCAGGAAATGTTAGAATATAGGTAACAAAGGCTTGGAGAACATTGAATGTGCGAAAGAAACCCACCAACGTGAGCGGAATTTCAGCTTCGAAAGCGGGAGAGTTTTCAAATAGACTAAGTAACGCATGCTAAGATATACACATCAGCGCGCGCACACACACACGCACACGTACACACGTACACATACACACAACACACACACGATCACACATATACACACACACACACAATCAGGCGCGCGCGCGCACGCACACACACACACACACGCACACAAAAATAAACAGCAATCAAACAACGTGCTAAGGGAGCTTATAACTATGATGCAACATGGCTGTCGATTTAATTAGATTGCCGACGTTGATTATATCTCAAATCTATGACGCAAGAAGCGTGGAGCAAAATATAAGGAAATTGGGGGACTGTCATGTTTGCCAAATGGCAAAGTCCATCTGAGATTGTTGACACAAGCTTCCAAACCCTTTATGAAGAATGTTACCAAAACACACACACACACACACACACACACAACCTAGATGCGCATGGCACTTGACGAGGCAATCGTAGTTCATCAAACCATTGTCTTTAATCCTTGGCAGTGCACAACGACTAAACATGTAGTTGTTGCAATGGCTTTATATAAATTAATCGGACTTCTAATATATCACATAAAAAATATGGAATATTTATCGCCAAATACCTCATGGAACATTTAGATGTATCATTGAGTATTCACATTGTTAGTCGCTGATAAGCTAAAGACATACTTGTTAAGCCAGAAATTATGTGTAGCGCTTCATGACTTGAGTCTGTGGAATATCAATCAGCCTGAAATAAACAGAGATAAACAAAGATACATTTCGAGATCTCCACCTAGAGACTATAATACGTTGCGATATTTAAATTCATGCCAGAGTGCACAAGACTTTATATTTATGTGAATTAAAGAAATTAACATTGTGTGGCATTGTATATATATATATATATATAT
>NC_068984.1:90317598-90318653 GCF_001194135.2 Octopus bimaculoides | reverse complement strand
TATATATATATATATATATATATATATGTAACAAAACAGGTAAGAGGAAATTATTTCGTATTATTTATTTTCCATTGACGTGTTTCATTTGCTAATAGGAATTACAAAGATCTACAAGTTACATAGATAATTAAGGAATTTCCTATTAAAAGTTCATCAGATAGATAAAATTGGTTATAATGCAAAAGTTACATTTGGATGAAGCGTTTATATTTGGATCAGGAGCATCACAACGCTGGTGAAGAAAAGTGAGATATACAAACATGCGCATACATATACACATGCACATAGATGTACTAGTACATACGCTCATATACACAAGCACACAGATATATATTCATACATAAAGATATACACATACACAGAAATAGAGACATAAATTCATACATACATACATACATACATACATACATACATACATACATATACACACAGACACGACACACACTCACACGCACGCACACACATGCTATACGCAGATACACATAAGCATACTTAGGCACACAAACATATACGTGCACGCACGTACGCATACACAGATACTCACACGCATACATACACACACATAAATATAAATATACACTGACATGCACGCACACAAATATACTCATACACACCCATACAGACACATGTATATACATATACATAGGCACATATAAATACATACACACACCCACACTCACACACACATCCATTCACACACACACATCACGTTCTATATGATATAATTCTCGAAAACAATTCAATGAACTCAATATAATAGTTATGTAGATGCCAATATCTCGAGAAAAAATGTGTGTGTGTCTGTGCGTGCGTGTATGTGCATGTGTCCGTAAGTGTGTGCATGTATACGCAAGTGCTCGCACATGAACGCATTTCTGAGTGTGTAGTGGCTGTGGTAAGAGGTTTGTTTCCCAACTAAATGGTTTCGAGTTCAGTTCCATCGTGTGGTACTTTGAGCTATTATCTTCTACTCGAGCCTCAGGCCGACCAACCTGGATTTAGTTAACGGAAACTGAAATAAGTCCGTCGTATATATATATATATATATATAT
>NC_068984.1:90315833-90316840 GCF_001194135.2 Octopus bimaculoides | reverse complement strand
TCTATCTATCTATCTATCTATCTATCTATCTATCTATCTATCTTTCTATCTATACCATGGCCATCTCATCTTCTTTGGAGTATGTATCATTCTCCCTTAGCTTGTGTTCTTTCCTTCGCCTGGTAGATTCGAAGGGGCTTTGACTGCTACTTCCTGCAAATCTAGCGACTTCCCTGTGTCTTCTTTGTTAATACAATTGTCAATGTGGGTGCACGCTCATGATACGCTTAGCGAATCATCTACAATTGTGTATGAATGAAGAAGGTGATAGATAGGTAGTCAGGTTGTGGCTAAACATTCTATAGTTCTGCTGCAGAATAGCTAGTGTACATGTCGTATGCCGCGTGTTTTGTACCGCTTCATAGCAATTACTAAGTCTGCTGCTATAATTCAAGTAATGGCTTTTGACACGTTTATTTCTGATTAAAAAATGAATAATATTTTAAAAAGAGAAGCTAATAATATTTGTAATAATGTATAGTAAATAGGTCTGAAGAATTAAATTCGGGGCAATGTTTTTAATAACTACATGAATCAAATACACTCTCATAGAATCAGAAACTGTTAAAGCATCTGAAAGTTAGCTGTTGTTATTGCAGCTAACAGTGAGAGCAGTTGCAACAGTGAAGGCGTTAGAAACGCATCGCATTTCTGTGAATGGCAGTTAAAGGGACGGCAGCAGGAGCAGCTGGATATTCACTAAATTATCGCTTGCACTTATACACTGCTTGTGGCTGTTAGCAGTCTACGATAAAAAAAAAATATATATATACAAACATATACACCCACTACCTCCAACACACTTGTACACAGATACACTCGCACACACAAAATCGCGCGCGTACATACGTACATACACTTATGTCCATATCTGTGCATCCTGACATGTGTAGCACACAATTATACACACATAGATGAAAAGAAATATATTGTATTCTAAAATAGTCAGACAAGTTTAAAGCATTTTAAATATATATTGTTTTGATAGTGCATATATATATATATAT
>NC_068984.1:90314311-90315823 GCF_001194135.2 Octopus bimaculoides | reverse complement strand
ATATATATATATATATATATATATATATATATGAATGTGAAGGTACATGTGCTTTTACTACAGTAAATCAGCTGGTACTGTCGCGCGAAATATCCAGACGGTTCTAATAATCTGCTAATAGTACACATAGTGAAAGCAGTTTGATAAGGTAGAATGAAACAAACTGAGTTGGTGAGAAATACAGACAACAGGGAAGAGAAAGGAAGAAATAAGGAGTGATAGCCACATTTATCTGATATATTAAAGTGGCAGATAAACTTCGCTCCGAAATACAAACACACACACAACCACCTGCTTCCACACAGAGAAAGGCAGAAAAGAAAGAAACACAAGCACTAAATGCGAATGGATAATTCTTAGACATTAAGATTAGCAACAGTAGTAGTTGGAACAGCATGGGACAGAGAGAACGAGAAAATAATAACGAAATAGAATCAATGGACCAGTATTAAATCAGCTGATGAAAGGTAAATATACATTTTCATTTTTATGTACTGTCAGAATGTATGGCGTCTGTGCGTGTTGATTGTAGCGGCATTAATAAGTAAATATTGAAGTATTTACAACATTCATACGTGATGATAAGTTGTCGGGAAAATAAGTTCAGTACCCAGTCTCAATCGCCAACTGGAGTTGTTTCATTTTTACTTCTGTTGAAAACATTTTCGAGTAATGCATGAACAGTATAGCAAGCAATTCAAATTAAAATTTAAATCTTAGTCTCATGCCTATATAAGTCATTATATTCGTTTAAGGGTTTCCAATCAACTTTCAGTATGCCGATTACATGAAATGGACATCTATTGTATTATTGAAAATGTTCATACAAGAGTAGTCTTTAAGTTGATATCTATTTGACTTTTTAAACTAAAAAATGTAAATTAAAAAGAAGAATTTACATGGCTCCAAGTCGATATTTATGCAGTTTTAAGGCAGTTTATAACTTTATTTTGTCGCTGCAGGCTTATTGTCAATTTATAGAGAGATCTTGGGAATTATATGTTGATGTGAAAAATATGTTGTACTGTGACGCATATATATCCAATTGATAGAAATAACTAAAACAAATAATTTAGCAGATTTTGATAATAATAAAAATAGGTGGTGAAATAGCAGGAGCACGTCATCGGACTAAACGCCATCTCCTTTTGTCTAAATTGGTCTCTATTAAATAATTACCAGCAAAACGCTTAATTTGAATTATCTGAATCCCATCCCCAACGAAATTTGGTTTTGTAATAAATTAAATCAATAGAAAAGAGGTACACAATTAAGCGGACTCAACTGACGTAATATTGTTATTTCATAGCTATCTTACCAAACAATCCAAATATTGATGGAGAGAAAGGAATAGTTTTTCAGTATGCAAACATACATACATAAATACATACATACATACATACATACATATATACATATATGCCCACACACATAATAGCATTTACGTACACACACACACACACACACACGTATATACATATTTATATATGTGAGTGTACATGTGTATGTGCA
>NC_068984.1:90312703-90313834 GCF_001194135.2 Octopus bimaculoides | reverse complement strand
TCGGCAAATAAGACCAATAAAATAAATACTATGCTTACAAAGAATAAACTCTAGGGTCGATTTGCTCGACTATAAAGGCGGTGCTCCAGCATGGGCGCAGTCAAATGACTGAGACAAGTAAAAGAGTAAAAGAATATATGTATATATATGTGTGTGCGCGTCTGTCTGTCTGTCTGTCTATCTATCTATCTATCTAGCTATCTATCTATCTAACTATTCCCCCCCTCTCTCTCTCTCTCTCTCTCTCTCTCTATATATATATATATATATATATGTATATATATACCTATCTGAATAGTCAAAATGTAATGGTCAATATTAGAAATACAACAAAGGAAGACTGGGGTTTAACAAATATGGGTAGCTTGAATAGAATTATAAACATAAGAATAATTTAATGATTTGCTACTGGATTAAAGAGGATTGATTATCTTTAAACATCCTTAAAATATAAAATCCTTTAGAACATTTCAAACTATGTTATGTCAAATTAGAGTTACGATAAATAAAATTACCATAATTTATTATTAGATAAAATGTAAACACACATCACATCGGCACAACAAAAATATGAATTGTTAAATGCAATATAAGGTATTTCATACTATGTACTGAAATAAATATACATTAATAGTTTCAAATATTGTCATCTGCAACAAGCAATGTTTCTGCAAAATATAGCGTATCATATAATATGAAACATTAATTTTGGGGGTGTTAAAGCAAGCGCCAATGTTTGTCCATTGGGTAGCAATGATTGTTTTGACAGCGAGAGGATGTAAGGTAAAAGTCAAATTTGATTTGGATTCAGATCAAGCTGAGAAGAAACTAAATTCTCAAAGGTATTTCATTCGATATTCCCTCCTTTCTCTCATTGTACTACACCTATATTCATACAAATGACATTGCATGGTTTACGTTGCATAATATAAATAATATACGATTTATATCATTTTGGATTAATATCTACTGTATTTACTAATACACACACATATAAACGTATGTCTGCGTGTGTATATTGTATATGTACACACGCATATATATGTGTATTTGCATGTGTGTATGCATGTATGCATGTATGCATATATATATATATATATATATATATATATATATATATATATATATATA
>NC_068984.1:90310670-90311624 GCF_001194135.2 Octopus bimaculoides | reverse complement strand
ATATATATATATATATATATATATATAAGTGTATGTATAAATGTAAGTACAGTCATTCATGTAAATATATTGGAAACAGCATTATATTACTGGTTTCAGTCACTGGACTGCAGCCATGGTGCACAGACACTTTCAAACATTTAGTTGAGCGTATCGCCGTTTTTAGTTGAGTCACGTGTCTATATCTATATTTCGAACAGATATGGACACAAAGGGATATAAATACAAAATACATTAACACACACATACACACATATATATGTATATATATGCATACACACAAATATGTATATACACACGCATATCTATATATATTCATACACTTATAAATATACCTGATCAATATAAATTTCCACTCACAAAATATTTATCAACACGAAACATTGGTAGAAGTTCATGGCCAAGCTTTCTCGCAATGCGACTGAAACCGGAAATACATAATTGTACAGTGAACTTCATATACAGTCATATTAAATTAAATATGAGACTGTGAAGTCTCTAAGTTTCATATGCTGCATAAACAAGCATCATGAGCCGATATCATCATACATATCTAATGCATATTTTGCACGGTGTTTTGTGCTTTTCACAAAAAATGCGGTAGAGAACAAGCGGAAGTGCCCAAAAGTAATATATAGATGAGTATCTATCTGTGTGTATGCGTGTTTAAATAGTAAGGGATTTCTCGAAATATTTACCCGTTTGCTCACAGTTAGGTATTTAAAGTAAGCTATTCAACGGTATTATAGTAAGGTTGCAGTTGCAACGGGTACCAACATAAAGACATATGTAGGTCTATGTAAAGCTGAGTATATATAAAAAAGAATTAAATGTAATACTAATGCTACTTCATGATAATCCTTATTATATGTATATATGTATATGTAATATATATAGTGTATATATATATATAGTGTATATATATATATATATATATATATATATATATATATA
>NC_068984.1:90309162-90309966 GCF_001194135.2 Octopus bimaculoides | reverse complement strand
TATACCGATATAAGGCGGGGCTGAAAGGTTCCTAGCTTTAAGGGTATCGTGAAAGCTTGGTTAGAGGCCCAACCTTCCGACTTCTTTTACAGGGCTTAGAAAAATTGAAGAGCCGCTGCAATAAGTGTATTAATCTAATCTGAGGGGGGAATCATACTCCTGTATGTGTGTGTGTGTGTGTGAAAAAATTATTAACAAATGTAAAGTTTGACCTTAGCAACAAAGACCAATCATTCACTGTATCTAAATGCAATGATAGCCGATGTCGCACATGTCAATTCATACATACGGTCAAGATATGGACACAAAAACCGGAAAAATATTCACAAACGCAAATAGGAACTGCAAAAGCAGAAATTAAATTTACTGCATCAAATGCCCGAACTGTGTAGAACTATATGTGGGTCAGACTGGAAATGCAGTATCAGAACGTTTACGTGTGCACCGACAGCAAATTAGAGACCCAGATGTCCGTCAGATACCTTTGAGTAACCATCTAGCAACATGTGGTCGGAAAATATTTATAATATTTCCATACTACAAACTACACGGTGCAAGTGAAATTGGGATAAAAATCAAAGAAAAGAACTTTATTAATAAATTCCAACCCAAGCTAAATAAACAATAATACTAATACTTAGGGGTACTGTTTCTACTGCTATGACCATTACCACTAATAACAACAATACTAAAGGTGCTCATGATGACGATAGCAGGAAGCTACTCGCTAAGTCAAGAGAAAAGTAAGTAAAAATGATCTTATTTTGGAGTTTAAAGTTCTACTACCACAGCTACTTCTACCAC
>NC_068984.1:90302429-90307735 GCF_001194135.2 Octopus bimaculoides | reverse complement strand
AGAGAGAGAGAGAGAGAGAGAGAAAGAAAGAGAGAGAGAGATAAATGAAATTTATCATTCAATTTATTTATTTATTATGTATATATGTATGAATGGCTTCAGTGACACACATTCATATACACGCACGCACGCAGGTTGTTTTAATCAATTTTCTCTGTAAGTATGGGGGCTAGGAAAAAATAGAAAGCGCGTTCCAATCTATGCACCCGTCTCCACATGTGTGCCATTTGTCACGCGATTCCACCCAGCCGTTTGGCCGTGAACCTCAAGACAAGAAAGAATACAACGGTCGGCCAACTTCAATTTATATTATAGATAATGTAGATAACAAAATCAATGTCACATTTTAAACTCGAGAAAAGTCTTGCATATTGCTACATTTCCACATACAGATTATATTTGCAATGTACGAGTTAGCTGGTTGGTTTTCTTTTTCTGAAAACTCTAGCTTATCTAGATTGTTACTTACATAATTACTCACAAAACGAAGTTCTCCGATTATTATTGGTATAAATGTGAATTCATAATCTGAATATAGGAGGTTTCGAAGCAGTTGTCCATAGTTTTCCTCTTCCTCTTTGATTTTCGGAGATATTTTCACATCAGCAGGACAGGTAACCGCCATGATTGTAAACACTTTTTCTTGTGTGTTTATGGAAATGTTTCAACAATATTTCATGTGTTGATGTTTGCGATAATAGGGGAATTGTCTATATTTATTCCTGGACAGTTTTTTTTTCTCCGAATGGCATTGTATATTGTTATTGCGACAACGTCATATCACATAAGGAAGTAGTACCTTGATGACATTTTTGGGTAGCGCTAATCACATGTATGATGTCTTCCACAGAAATATAGCATAATCTACATTTTCGGTTGCGTCTTGGAGCTCCAAGGAATTCATTGTCCCTTTTGTGTATTAGTTATTTCGTAGCCATCTCCAGTTCTTGGATTGTAAATTCATAGCCTTCGATGTGAGATGTGATGTATTGGTCACGAGCCAAAGAGAGGCTTCTTCAAGTTTTCGAACATAACCATGGATAATCTTTTTTCTTGGCATGCTGAGCGTTTCACAACCAGGTCTTTTTTTAGGTATATTAGTCCGGCTGTTTTGGTGTTGTATAGAAAGTCATCAGGAAGTGAGTACTTTCTGAGGAGTTCGCTGTCGACATGTATGTATGTGTATATAATTATATTTAAGAAAGAATACGAGATAAACTCCTGTTTTCTCTCAAAAAAATAAATATAGAAGTGAGGATAACATCAGATAAATCAGTTCACAAACAATAATCCAACCCACTTTCATCAATAGAACTGATATAGAAGAATCAACAGAAGCACATACTTAATTATTATATAGAATATATCAAAATACACTGATAAATTGAAAATATAGAAATATATTGATATATTAAAAATATATAAGTATATAAATTCATTAAAAATATGTAGAGCAATTGATACATTAAGAGATATACAAATGGGAACATTGATACATAAATATATTAAAATATATCGAAGATGTATAAATATATATATATATATATATATATATAAAAGTGGTCCGACTCACAGAATAAAAATGAAATTAATGAAATGAAATGAAAGTTTAAAATGTCTTATGGCCGTTTCTTGGGGTTAATTGCCCGTAAAAATAAAGGGTATATATACTCATTATTGAGCAACTCTTGCTTCTTCAGGGTTAATAGTGGTTGCGCAAGTTCACATTTAGTATGTATGTATGTATGTATGTATGTATGTATGTATGTATGTATGTATGTATGTCAGTATGTATGTATGTATGTATGTATGTATGTATGTATGTATCTCTCTTTCTATCTATCTATCTATCTATACATACATACATACATACATGATGGGCGTCCACTCGTGACCAAGGAAGACCATTGCTGGCCTTTAGGAACATTATGCGCTCTAGGACTAACTTATATTTTACATTTGCGGCTCTGTTAGTGGCTAAGGAGCCCTGCTCTTGACAAGTATACACGACTACAAACGTTGCAAACCAAGCTTTCCCCATTCACTACGTCAGCAGTGCGCTTTCGAGCAGCACGCTTAAATTCTTCATGAAGAATATGTGCTCCTTCAAAGGTGTCGACCCACTCCTTAACTCCTACATTTGTGGCGATGATAGGCATTGCTCTCCCAGTCGGTCTCCTGCATATCACAGGCCTTTAATGAGGACTTGATAAGTCCTTAAATTGCAGCTTTGGTTTCTGCATATAACATCTGTTTAGATATCCTGATATCCTTCATTCTAATAAGGTGTCCAGTCCAACATAACCGGTGCTTATCCACCATGACCTCAATACTCAAGATATCAGCGTTCCTCAAGACGTATGTGTCTAGAGGTTTTAAGGTCCAGCCGACATTCAGAATGTGTCTCAGACATCTCTGTTGGAAGCGTTCAAGAATCTTTACATGACGTTTGTAAAGGGTCCATGTCTCACATGAGTAAAGAAGCGATGTCAGTACACATGCACGGTACGCAGCAATTCTTGTTTACCTTGTGATGTTGTGCTGGGACCAAACACGAAACTCTAGAGACCGGAAGGAATCAGTTGCTCTATGCAGCTTGAAAGATATTTCATCATCCAGGGAGCAAGAACGGCTGAGTGTGCTGCCCAGGTAGACAAACTTATCTAACACTTTCAGAATTGTTCCTTCAACCAAGATAGCTGGTTCAACATATGGATTTCCTGGTGCAGGCTGGAATATTATAACAGTCTTGTCCAGGCTAATGCTGAGTCCAAATATCTTGCAAGAAGCAGAAATACGATTCATAAGTATTTGCATGTCATCCACTGTATGAGAAGATCGATACCTGGCATATATTCCCAGAGCACTAACCCTAGCAAAAGCATGAGTAAAAGCAACAGCAAAGTACAAAGAAGAGAAAGTGGGGGCGAGGATGTCACCCTGCTTGACACCATTCTCTACAGGAATGAGTCCCGCTATGCCACCATCAACATTGACCCAAGCCTACATCCCATCATGAAATGATTTGATTATAGATACAAAGTAATCCTGACATCCCAGTTTGTCAAGTATTTTCCATAGCAAGGCCCTATTCAAAGACCTTAGTTAAATCAAGGAATACCTGGACAAGATCCATATTCTGCTCATAGCACTTCTCCTGCATCTGTCTTGCTGTGAAAATCGTATCCATTGTCCCTCTACCAGATCGGAAACCACACTGAGATTCTGATAGGACATCATTTACGAGACACCCATTCAGGCGGGTAAGAAGAATATTTGCCAGAACCGTGCCAGCAGCTGATAGTAGAGCAATACCTCTGTAGTTGCCACACATTGTTCTGGCTCCTTTTCCTTTATAGAGAGAAAGAATAATTGCATTCTTCCAGTCCTTAGGCATTGCACCACCCCTCCAGACTACACTAATAAGTTTATGAAGGGACTGTATAATGTAATCACCACCAAATCGCAAGATCTCAGCACAAATTCCATCTCTTCCAAATGCCCCACCAATATTCAATTTACTTATTGCTGTCATTACCTCATCTATTGAGGGTGTTGAATTTTAGGAGCCAATGATAGGTCTTTGTTGCATATTCTCAATCACTGTTTCATCCACAACTGACTCATGGTTTAGGAGTTCAGAGAAGTGTTCGATCCAGCAACCTGTGATTTCTTTTGATTTAGTAAATAGAGTAGAAGACTCTTTGGAAAGCAAAGGAGCTGATGCAGAGCTCTTAGGCCCATAAACTTGCTTCATAAGACGGTAAAGCTTCTTGCTGTCATTTGCATCAGCAGCAGCCTGAACATCACAAACAAGATCCTCCCACCAAGTATTCTACATTACTGCAGTGATCTCACTGCAGTAATGATTTTAGGCTGCTATAGTGGGTAAGTGCTAGATATCGCTGTACATCTGAAAGTCCTCTGTGTAGCAATACATTGTGGGCATGGCGTTTTATAACCAATAGTCGCTAAACTTCAGCATCATTTTCATCAAACCAGTCTCTGTGTCTGGCAGTAGCATATCCCAGTGTTTCAATAGCATATTGAAGAACCTGATCTCGAAAATCTTCCCATACTGTAGTATTTTCAATGTTGGATAAGCGAATCTGAAGCTCTTTTCTCAACACAGCATTATATATCTTGTGGATATTCAGACGCCGAGGATTGCCAACTGGCCCTCTTCTCTCTTTCACTTTAATCATCATCGGGAACGTTGTTCACACCATATTGTGATCTATCCAGCATTCTGATCCATGAAAGGGCTTGACATTACAAATGTCATAAATATCATGCTTGCGGATGATGACATAATCTGGTAAGTGCCAAATTTTAGACCTTGAATGCAACCACGTTGTTGTGTGATCACCTTTGTGCATTAAATGAGTGCTTGCGATGTAAAGTCCATGTTCATCACAGAGTTCCAGCAGCATGAGACCATTACTATTCATTTTCCATTCACCAAAACGTCCTATAGAGTTCCATCTTTGCCAGTCTGTTCTAACCCTGGCATAGAAATCCCCCAGTAAAATGACTTTATCAGAATTGGGGATTTTCCTTAGTATGGTTCTCAGCTGGGTATAAAAATTATCACAACTAGTCAAAGTAGGTGCATAGGCACGTATTAGAGTAGCAAGCCGCCCACCTTTCAGGTGCAATCGTAGAGTCATTAGACGTTCATTTATAGGAACAGGGTGCTCCTCCAACTTCTTAAGGATATCATATCGAACTGCAAAGCCAACACCAGCCTCTCTGCTCTCCTCCTTCAGCCTCCCCTTCCCAAAAAGGTGTATCCACCTCCTACTTCCTCAAGTTGGCCATCACCTATACGAATATCTGAAAATGCAGCTATATCAATGTTATAGCTTTCAGCTCGCGAGCAACAAGTACAGTGCGTCTTTGAGGCCTACAATCACTCTTGTTATCCAACAAAGTGCACACATTCCTACATGAAATGTTCAAGTTCCATCCAAATTTTGTAAAAAAAAGTTACACACATATATACATACGTATATAATATATATATATATGTATATATATAGCGACCTATCTATAATGTTTGTAGGCTTTTTGGGTGCCTTGTATTTTTAAGGGTTTTTTGACATATATGTTTTTTATAATTTTGCATGTCCCACATGCTATACCTTCATTTATGTATTCTTTTTTACTACTATTATTATTTTTTTCCCTGCTGTACCCTTATTTGTATTTTATTTTTATTTTTATTTATATTTTGATTTCAATTGTATTTTTTATTTTTATTTCTATCTTATTTTTGCTGTTGTTCTTCTTCTAGTCTCTACCAC
>NC_068984.1:90300804-90301975 GCF_001194135.2 Octopus bimaculoides | reverse complement strand
ATATATATATATATATACAAACACGCACACACACATATATATAATTAATTAAGATTTAGTTGAATTAGGTACTTAAGTTGAAGCACCAAGTCAGTCCAGTATTATCCGCACAGCTCGAAGTAACGTGAATAAAATCAAAATAGGTAACAGAATGTCAAGTAGTAATGCTGTACGACCGTTCCAAGCGACTCCATTTAACGGAAGAATGCAATCATTACATCAATTTAGATATAGTGCTATCTTCCGTTGTACAAATATGGATTTTCAACAGATAAGATATATTAATATAATTTACCTTGAATATTTTAACTGAGCAAGAGGACGGAAAATTTCAAGTTGTAACTATTGTAGCAAAAATAGCTAAGAGAAGTACAAAACTACAATTTTTAGAGTGGTATGGAACACAGTGGGGTTCATAGGGTTGTGATTCATTTCCAATTTATGTATCTCCTTATCATCAACAAAAATCTAAGACCAAAAGACTGCGTATATTTAGAATAAAGAGCAAAGTGAGTTGACAGCTCATGGCTGGCTGTTGGTCATAAATTTCATACTATCACAGGTACCCCCGCCCAAACTCACAAGAAAAAGAAACAACATTTTAGAAAAAGTCAATTAGATAGTAGTAATTATCCATAAAAGAAAGGGTATGGATGGCCTTAATTCATGATGTTGTTACAAGATAAAGGGGCAAGCACTATGAAACTTAGGATGCTACAATGGGATCCAGGAAAACAGTGGGAGAATGTTTATAAACAATAATTTTATGTTTTATAAAATAAAAAAAAATATATAGAAATAAATTCTATAACCAAGTTAGCTAAAAGGGATCTATAGATCGATTTGAACATTAAAAGAAGATTATTATGTGGAATCAACCAAATACCCCATCTTTAGTTAATTATTAGGTGGTCACTATAAAGATCACTCAAACCACTTACATATGGAATTTATCTGGAAAAGTATACATACTATCTATTGATCGAAAGTAAGGAATCAGGAGCAGGATAATAAGATAAATGATAATATGGAGACATAATTAAATATAAGTATACAAGAAAAAATGTGTACTGGTATAAGTAGGTGTAATAGTATAAAAATAAGGCATATAGATACATATACAAAAAGGGATTTATACACACACACACACACACACACACACACACACACA
>NC_068984.1:90292100-90300773 GCF_001194135.2 Octopus bimaculoides | reverse complement strand
ATATATATATATATACGCTTATATAAAGAATATAGTATAATTAATTGGTGTAAATATAAGTAACTGAAAAATATCAATTCAAGAACCATATTGAATCACATCTTAACCTACATGCATGCGGAAAGGAGATGCAACATGCTCAACGATTCATAAAATGCTATACCAGTATATGCGAAGATAAATAGGAATGCAAAATATAAAAATCAATATGATAAGTGATTAATAAGGTAAACATGCCAAAATAAGAAATCAAAATGATAAGAATTTATAGAAAACAATAAGAAATATATATAAAGACAGTGGATTAAAATAAAATGCAGGAAAAGATAAAAATAACCTAAAAAGGGGTAATAGGTATGGAAATAATGAAGACAGTTTAAGGTATTCATACCAAATTAGTCTTGTGAGTTATAATATTACAGGTACTATTGTATATATGATTTTATAGCTCTTAGGAGGTATAAGATTTAGTGAAGGAAGACTTACTATCTCAAAATCATTACAAATATACTTAATATGACTGATAGGGTAGAAATTCATAAAAGGAAAGAATAGTGTAATTACCAAATAGGATGAAGTCAGGCTAACTAGGCAGGGATTGCCATCGGGTAATATTACATATAATACATCACATAGCATAATATATAGCATATAATATATATAATGTAACACATTATACTATATAATATAATATCCTATATAAGAGGGCAAGTTATAAAGGATACGACATCCGAAGTTAATTTCCACCACCAAATCCCAAATCCGTTTCGAGCCCCCACTCTTTGACAGAAAGGATTGAGAGGGAAAAATGGAGAGAGAACGAAAAAGGAAGCAGAGAGAAAGAAAAAAATCATATATATATATATCTGTGTGTGTGTGTGTATGTGTGTGCACGCGAGCGCGTGTGTGTGCGTGCGTATGTGTGTGACAGCGCATGGTGCGTTTTATATGTATGCTCATATCGGCGGTGCGTTGTCGCTTTTAGCAAAACACTTCATTTCACGTTGCTCTGTCAACTCAGCTGTAAATGGATAATTTTGCGACGGAGTGTCGTTGCGTTCAGGAGTGGTGTTGACCTGTCAGCTTGGCCAGCGAGGTGGCATTATTCGAAAGTTGAAACACTAAGAGGAAGTGTATTGTAACTAGTGGTCGATAGCAACGACCGATAGTCTGGCCGATACACTGATCTGTTATTTCTTTATTACGCACAAGGGGCTACACACAGAGGGGACAAACACGGACAGACAAATGGATTACTTCGATTATATCGATCCCAGTGCGTAACTGGTACTTATTTAATCGACCCCGAAAGGATGAAAGGCAAAGTCGACCTCGGCGGAATTTGAACTCAGAACGTAGCAGCAGATGAAATACTGCTAAGCATTTCGCCCGGCGTGCTAACGTTTCTGCCAGCTCGCCGCCTGATGTGTGTGTGTGTGTGTGTGTGTGTGTGTGTGTGTGTGTGTGTGTGTGTGTGTGTGTGTGTGTGTGTGTGTGTGTGTGTGTGTGTGTGTGTGTGTGTGTGTGTGTGCGTGCGCGTGCGTGCGTGCGCGCGCACACACAAGCCTGAGTATATGCGCTTATATGTATGTATGTATGTATGTATGTATGTATGTATGTATGTATGTATGTATGCGTGAGTGTGTATGTATGTGTATATATATATATGTATGTGAGTGTGTATATATGTGTATATGTATGTATATGTATATATATATATATATATATATATATATATATATAAAAACAAAAGTAAATGAGTATATGCATGTATACGTACAGGTATGTGCATACCGACATCCACCTGTATGTATAGGTGCATAGCTGGGTACAGGACATTGCAAACAAACGTAGACGAGAACACACGAACCACATAGAGAACATTCTACTTCATCAGCTACCCACGTTTTAACACCGGCGTTTCGACGAGCTTCGGGCAGGACGCAACGTTAAAACGGCTCGTCCCATGGATCGCAGATATATATATATATATATATACACACCCATGCAAATATACGTATACATGCAAGTATGTATGTATATCAATCTATATAAATGTATATGTGTGTGAATGTAATTGAATAGGATTGAAGCAGACTGGCCAAACCATTTACTAGTATTACTGACTGCAATGAGTGCTATAAGCCCTCCACCAAAATATCGCTATGTTTCTGTTAGAGAATTCGTATGGGTTTACGACATGGCAATCACTCGTATATGCCAGTGGAATATTGAATTTGAAGCTACTTTCTACAATTGTTCTGGTTAGAAAGAACAAATGACTTGCTTTACTCTAGTGGCGTGGCTAGCAGAAACATGAGTTATAGTAATGACTAAGGACAGAGAATTATACATCGTAAAAAAACTACATATCCATTTTTAAATGTATACGGAAACATTTTCCCCATTCAAACCATTATTCTTCCTGGTTCGAGGCGGCAGCCATATTGTAATGTATATTTCCATTAAAGCGAAAGAAATATATTCTGTGTTCAGTGTATTGTTTCTGCTTCTTTCAACTCAATCGAATGTGTGTGGTGATCATCATCATGCATTACTTAATTCAACTGATGTTACATATGTTGCGCATCATTTTTTTCTATGATAATAAAGCTCTTCACTATATGGGGGAGTCTCTCCGTGATCGAAATACGCTTTTGTAGTGTAATGTTTTGGTTTTTAAAATTTTCATCATAATTACGAGATACACAGATTATATGTAATTCTAAAATTGAATTTTAATTATCATTATTACAAAATAACTCTATATGGAAGAAAATTTCCCCGTTTCAGAAGTAAAACAAATGGAATATTCCATTTAAATGACAATTGTAGACCTATTTTTTGCTTTAGTATTCTATTACTTGCATGTATCACTACGAATCTGAAGTCAGTTAAATAGAGCAGCATAGCAGTTAAATATGATCAGTCGATTGGGTAAATATAATTGTGATTGGGTCTTTTGTGAGCAATTCCTTAACCGTAACTGTAGTGAAGGGGATGGAGCAACATTGGGAAACACTGGTGATAGGAGAATTATATCAAAATATTACTCACTGGCTATCATTCATGACTGCCTGTCCGAACAGCTCGAACCAATACTAAGTGTCAATATCTAGTAAACATGAAATAAGATCGAAAATAACCATTAACATAATGTGCAGGGATATTTCAAAATAACCTTTTTAATGCTTGCTACAGAAAACTTATAAGGAACTTCTTGCTGTTGCAGCCTGAGCCTGAATTCTGAATTAATTCCATACTTATTGATTTATTGAAGTATGTAATGAGATTTATATCTTGTAATCACAAAAGTCTAAGAAAAGAGTCTAGAGAAAGCAAAATTCTGTAAATCCGGTCTATTAGCAGAGCATGAAGATCGTCCCCGTGTGCGTGCGCACTTACACATATGTGTGTGTCATTGTATATCGCTCTCTCGGTATGTATTAATATATGTTAATGTGCGTGTGTACTTGAGTATGTGTGTATATATATTTCTGTATATATAGTTTACTCTTATTTAGCTTTCGGATGCTATATCAAGATTATTTTAGAGAACATTAGCAATTAGAATTTTATTTGTTTGTTTCAGTATTTCTAAAATATCATCACTTTACTTACAACATAAATACAGCACAGATATTTCCTAGTATTCGCTTCGCTGGATACACTATATTGGTGTCTTTCACTATATTTAAAACTATTTTAATGTTGATTTTATCAATGTCTAATATAAGTTTCAGAAAAGAGAATTATTAAATGATATTAATTTTTGTTCATTGAAATGTTACAATTTTTGAGAAGAACGATTTTGAGAAAGTTTAACATACGAATTTATTATTGTTTTGCAACTCTACTTTAAGTACCACAAATTTCATTGGTTCTTACCTATTCAGTTAATGAATTAATGTATACGTAATGATTAGAGAATACATGTTGAAAAGAATATTATGTGTATATATAAATGCCAAGTCATTGACAACAGATGAATGTACCTTATTAATTATACTACGACACTTCATATATGATTTGATATTCAAGGAATCAATGACAATCATCTTACAGCAATATACAAATTCTCAGTATAGCTTAGTCCGAGAAATAAATTTAGTTTCCTATTGAAACGTTTCACTTCACTATTGCTCCCGGAAAAAGAGTGAACCATACATTTTCTACTGTCCCTTCTCCTGACCAGTGATCCGTATTGTTAATAAAAGACGCCAAAATGCTGGATGTATATATATATTGTTGCTTCTTTATTCATTCTTTGCTGAACTGAGGTGTTCTGTGAACATTGATATAAAGGGGAGTTAGGATTAAGTTCCCTAGCACACCTTTCTATGTGTTCACTGACCTGTAACTGTCTGTATTGTGGGTAGCGAATTTGTTCTTTGTGCAGAGTTGTTCTTCGACAGAGTGACTTTCCTGATTGGCCAATATAATGATTACCGCAGCCTAAGCAGGTAATGGCATAGATTAGGTCTTCCGAGGCACAGTTGAAATTTGATTTTATCTTAAATATTTCACCTCGTTTAAAGTGGAACTCTGTACCCTTCAAAAACTGGGGGCATGTGCCACAATTAGGCTGACCGCATTTTTTCACTTTTGGTTCCGTTGTTAATGAATATAGTTTTGAGTTGGTTAATATTTATTTCAATGATTTCGGTTGCATTTTGCTCTTGATAATTTTGTGTGAGCCTAAAATTTTTCTCATTTTTCTCCTGTGAGGATGGGTAAATTTTGGATGATAATGTTGAAGGTCTCATTGTTTCTATGGTTGTGTGTGGAGATGTATAGGAGTATTTTTAAGTCTGCTGTAGTATTTCGGTTGGCTTCCTATAATGCTCATTTCCTTTAATGTTCACATGTCTATTTCCTTTGTTCGTTTAATCCTATTATTTATTAATGGTATTAGGTAATGTCACTTGATTAGTATTGATCTGAGTTCAAGGAGTTTTCGTTCAAGAGTATTGGTGTCCGAAACTATAGCACAGATTCTTTTCGCTAGATTATAAGATATATTAATGTTTGTGTTTGGGGTGGCATGAGTTGAATAATAGGTATTGTTTTGAATCTGTGTTCCATGGTGAATTATATGTTGCTATTGATATTGTTGAGCATTATGTTGAAATCGAGGAGTTTGTCCGTACTATCTTTCCAAAGTATAAAGCAATCATCTAAATACCTCTTCCAGTTCTCCTTTAAATAGCAATGAAATGAGCTGCTATATTTTTGTAGTAATGATTGGTATATATTAAGTTCTAGGTAACCTATTGCAAGGTTCACAATCACTGGGGCAGCTCGAGTTCCCATTGCAATTCCACAATTTTGTCGATAGTAAACTGTATCGAACATGAAATAGCTGCTCAGTAGGATGAATTTCAGTACTGCAATTATGAATCTGTGATTGATGTGTCCTGGGATTTCTTCTGGGTATTTTTCCAGCCAGAAGGTGATTGATTCTATACCATAATGGTGTAGGATATTGGTGTACAAGTTCACCACATTGAATGATACTAGCAGGGTTCCTTCATTTATTGTCTTCGGGAGGTGGTTGAGCATGTCTAATTCATCCCTGGTAAAGCTTTTCACATATTTCAGAAATGGTTTGAGAAAGATGTAGAGGAAATTGCTTTGTTCAAAGTGATAAATTTTCTAAACTTTATTTATATTCTGTATTTTCTTTTTGATAAATGTTTTAGACAAAGTGCATTTTATTTCCGTCTTACATGCGTAATTTGATATTTAATTTTTCTCTCTCTTCGTAAACTGTAACATGGAAAACTGTTGTTTTAAATTGCACTACTTATTAATGACATGAAATCAAATAATTTGTGTTCACTTTGAACAAAACGCTTACCCTTTCCTTTCCCAATCCTTAAATAGAACGTCATTTGAAATTTCTAAGACATTATTTGGAAGCTAACGTAGTTTCCTATTTCATTATAGAACTATTATCTTTCCTTTCACCTGCATAAGATTTCTTTTTCATTGAAAAGGGTACTTCATAAAGCAATTTTAAAGAAACCTATATTTATTTTTGAAATTAAGTTAATCATTATTTCCTCTAAATAGCTCAAATTTAACACTTCCGTTATGACACTCAACCCTTAAAAAAACAACAAAGAACGATCCGCATTAATACCACCAAAAATATTTGTAAGCTTTAAAATATTGAGTAACCTATTATAGGGTATTCACTTTCAGTTAAGGGTTTATTTCTAAGATTTCAGTTTGTTGACCTTGAACAGAATGCTAAACCACAGATGAGATATGCTTATTCGACCCAGAGAAAGGCAGTCACCACTATCGACACGCATCACTTGTAACTCTCACATACCGAATTACAATTACATAATTGCTTGGGATTGGAAAAAAGTAATATATGTTTTTTTAATTTTTTACTTGAGCTACGACACCATTCGCTATTAAGTTCAACCGAGTTAAGTAAAGATTAATTAATTAACACTTAATAGGATTACTTCTTACTTTCTTTGTTGCTTAGTTACAGAAAATTAATTTCACAGAATGCACTTATCAAAATATGTTTAGCGTAAAATTCTGTACTTTGTTACTTGATCTACAACAGGTTTTCAAGAATATATTTTCCCTCGAACTGAATCACATATAGTTCTATTTAGTTAGCAGTTGTGAAAAAAATAGAATATAGTCCGTACAATCTCAATTCGAGGAAACGATTTGAAGATTACAATATAATGAGAAATGATAACAGATTTTTCAGACACGATGTAATGTTTGCTACTTTCACTTTTTGAACATATTCTTACTGAAATGTTGACTGATATTTACTTGTACATCCAAAGCTTAAGAAAGTTTAGTTAGGAGTAAACTTTTAACTGTTAAGTGAAGGAGACTGAAAGACGAACGAGCATTTGTGGAAATACTATCGAATAAGAATCGATTACATTCATATACAGTTTTCGAAATATTTTATGGACTCTGAATAAATGTTACTTAGGTAAAATGACATATTTATAAGTGAAGGGAATGAGATTGTGTGACGTTCTAGCGCATTAGTGAAGCAAGTGATTTGAATTAGCTTCAAATAGGAAATCAAACCTGCACCGTGTACGACACTTGCCAAGAGCTTATATCTTGCTCTTCAATGCTCTGTTTTAGTGACTAGAGAAGTGATATTGAGAAAGGCAAGCATACCAACAAATGTTCTTTCCTAACTGATTTTTGGTCTTGTGCTAGAGTTAAAAAAAGTTCGATATTATCACTTCTGTATCTCAAAAAATTACTATAAGAGTAATTCGTGTGGATTCGTTGTCAGTAACAATAAAATATTTGACTCGTCTTTCACTTTTATAGAGAGTTGCTATAAGAAACTTCAGTAGTACAATGATGGAAGTATCACTAACTTATATCTTAGGAGAAATAAACCTTTAGAGTTTTGGGCGGTAAAGTGACATAAATGGTAGTTCACTGCAACAAATATCTTCTAGTATGTAATTTCGTATATCTAATTCTGATTTTAAATTCGGCCACTAACTACAGTGTCTTTAATCATTTTCAAGTCGATGAAACGGCATGTTTGCTGCATTCGTTTCCGTTTAGGATGTAAAAGTAAATATTTTTAGAACAAAACTTTCCAAAACTTTCAGTCAACACTCATAAATATATTCAAACTAATTTGATACACATCCTAGAGACTGTACATACTGTTACGTGAGCAACGATTAAGAAATAATTGAATTACAATGAAATTTAACAAGTTGGGTTCTTTTACTCGTAATAACTTGTTAACATATGGTTTTATTTTATTATTACTTTCTAAGTAATCACGAAACGTAAAAGCAAGATATATTTTTAATAAACTAATTATTAGATAAAGCTGAGATATTTTTCTGAGGAGTGTCGTTTCTCCACCTACATATTTTGTATCTATATTATATTATTAAAAATCACACATGGGAATATCATTTAAAATAAATATATTAACTAGTATACCCGTGTCATAAAAATGCTGACTGTTTTATAAATGATAGAACATGGAATTATCAAAACCATGAGAGAAACCATTGATAGATGTCAGAAACCAAGTAGGTATATATTTATTTATATTGAATTGAAGCACTTCAAGAATCAGGTACGGTGGTAAGGTCCCTGTTCAAAATATCGGCCACGTAATGTATGTTTGTGTGTGTTATATATTCTTTTATTCTTTTATTTGGTTCAGTAATTTGACTGCGGCCATGCTGGAGCACCGCCTTTAGTCGAGTAATTCGACCCAAATACTTATTCTTTGTAAGCCTAGTACTTATTCTATCGGTCTCTTTTGTCAAACCGCTAATTTACGGGGACGTAACACACCAGCATCAGTTGTCAAGCAATGGTGAGGAGACAGACACAGACACACAAACATACACACACAAACACCCAAACACACAAACATACACACACAAACACACAAACACACACTCACACATACGACGGGCCTCTTTCAGGTTCCGTCTAGCAAATCCACTAAAAAGGCTTTGGTCGGCCTGCAGTGGGACTGAACCCGGAGCTATGTAGTTGGTAGGCAAGCTACTTACCACACAGCCATTCCTGCGCCTATATACATACATACATACATACATATATATATATATATATATATATATATATATATGTATACACACACACACACACACACACATACACATA
>NC_068984.1:90289084-90291881 GCF_001194135.2 Octopus bimaculoides | reverse complement strand
TATATATAATATAAATTGAACATGTATTATTTCTTGTCTCGAGGTTCACAGCCAAACGGCTTGGTGGATTTGCATGAAAAATGGCACACATGTGGAGACGGGTGCATAAATTGGAATGCGCTTTGTATTTTTTCTTAACCCCCATAGTTACCGAGAAAATCGATTAAAACAACCTGCATGCATGCGTGGGTGCGTGTATGTGAGTGTGTGTCACTGAAGTCATTCATTCATACATACATACATACATACATACATACATAAATAAATAAATAACCACTCTCTCTCTCTCCCATTCTCTCTCGGTTTTTCTCTGTCAATCACTAACACATTCACTTACTACAAAAACTGAATGAAAATTTCAATTATCCCTCTTTCTCTCTTTCTTTTGTTTCTCTCCCTCTCATATACACACGCACCATCAACCTTACTCTCTCTGTCTCGCACACGCCATCAAACATACACACACACACACACACACCCGCACAGACATACGCACACAAATCAATTCTTCCGTCTCACGCCAACTTCAAAAGAAGTTGAGTCAAAACTGTCCATGTCTCTTTTCATTTGACGCCCACTTCAACAGATCCCCTTTCCCCATACCACATATTAAAAAAATATTTTCACTTGTCCGGCCATTTATCGAGAGATAAAACATAAACCACCTCCTGCTGACTGCAAAATTCCTGCCAAATTAGTCGCAAAAAACACACGCACATACACACACACACATGTCCATTTCATATGTCTTTCACTTTCTCTATGATTATACACACGTCCAATACAATAGCTCTCACATACATTTTCGTCTTCAACAAGTATGTATCTATTCTATAATATAAATTGTTTTTCTATAAGCATATAACAATTACTTCACTTTTCTTAAATTGGATACATCTGCTATTAATTCTTACATACAATTTCCCCGTTAATTCTTCCAGTTCATTTTCTGTTAAAGCAATTCTTAACGTCAACTTCTTAATGCCTCTTTTATTTTTTCCTAACCCGCACACTTACCGAGAACATCGATTAAAACTTTTTCTAATGCAATTCCCCTTTCTTCTGCCATTAACACAACCAGTTGCTCACACACCTTACAGTTTCTCATTCAAACTACATAATACGCAGAATTGTCACATTAATACAGTAGGGTGTTTTGAGGGAGATTTGGCTGCTTTTTCTACCAGATCTACCTACCATGTATAGGTCTGAACTCAATTTTCATTCACAGATTTGCATTTCAAACATAATCTTTTCCATAAATCAACTATGGTAAAAATTTTCTACCATGACCGTGCATTTTCTATGTATGTGTGTGAACCTTAAAAGGCGTGATTAGACATAGGTCCAATACAATAGTTCTCATAAACAGACTACCTACATATTCTTTCTTCACAACTCCTGAAGCTGTTTCCCGCGAAGATACTTTGGAAAGACTTCTGCCCTTCCTCCCACCCCATTTTCTCACAAATTTCATTATTTCAAACATTTTTTTTGCTAAAAATCCCCGTTTTCGGATACGAATTACTTATTCCATCGATTAAATCTTTCTCTAATGCAATTCCCCTTTCATCTGCCATTAACACAACCAGTTGCTCACACACCTTACAGTTTCTCATTCAAACTACATAATATGCAGAATTATAAGGTACAGGGTCAATCATTGCAAATGGTTGGTTTCAATATCACAGAGGAAGTGTTCTCCTACGGTCAACTTTACGTTGGATGCTCCCATGTTGGCAGACCACAAAGTCTATACATTTGTGCATCAGAAGGGAAAGCGAGAAACGTTGCCTACAAAGAAGCGCTCCACTGAAAAGACGGCATTTCTTCACATCTTTCAAATCACCCCAGTCATCTGCCGCATCAAAAGTTTCGTTCTTGCCATGCCAGCCAACGTAAGTCAATGACACACAACTTAACTCATACACTCTATCTCTCTTTCTCTCTCACATACACACACACACGCACACACACACGCACGTCCATTTCATATATCTTTCAATTTCTGCTCTCTGCAAATAAAATGTTTACGGATACAACTGCTTACAAAAATTGGGATTAATGTATAATTTTTTTTCTATGTTCATAATTAAATAAATGTTTTAATGATTAGACAGACGTACAATAGAATAGCTCTCAGAAATAGACTACGTACAAATTCTTCCTTCCCAACACCTGAAGCCATTTTCTGATAGGGGGTGGGGTGGGGGTGAAATCTTCATACAGCTAGAGGCTCCAATCGAAACAGGGGACCCGAAATGATAAGGTTGAGAAACGGTGTTATAGATTATGCCTAACCGAAAACAATCACAGCCACATCATCCAAACAGACCGGGTGAAGACGGGTTTACATATATACTGTATATGTAAATATATGTGACATATCTAGTTTTCCATGCTCGCATTGATCATACACATTTTGTATGGCTGGATGTATCACCACCCTTTACCTATTTTCAGGTAATACTTCATCATGCGGATACATGTTTACATGGGGGATTGGGAACGAACACGTCTTGCATGAAAGTTACACTTGCTTGCTGGCATTGTCCTATATTAGGGCAAGGGGACAATAAAACAAGCAAATAAACACACATACACAAACCCACACACTCACACACACACACACTCACACACACACACACTCACACACACACACACTCACACTCACATAAACAAATACACACGTACGTATGTATGTATGTATGTATGTATGTATGTATGTATGTATGTATGTATGTGTCTATCTATCTATCTATCTATCTATCTATCTATCTACGTGTATATATATATA
>NC_068984.1:90287534-90288603 GCF_001194135.2 Octopus bimaculoides | reverse complement strand
ACACACACACACACACACACACACAAATAAAACAAAAGAAAAAAATAATGGAGATTAGGAAGTTAATAATTGTTTATTATTAACAACAAATTGGCCACCTTCGCTTCTTACGGGTGTTTCAATACTTTATAGATTAATTACAAATTTGTACATTAAATTTACATTTATGTGACATATAAACTAACATCCAACGGTACATCTTTTTCCCTCTGATAAAATTATACTCTTGACACACAGATGTAAATTTGATGTACAAATTTGTAATTGAGTATTAATTGAAAAAGTTGTAAGAAGCAAAGATGACTAATTTGTTGTTAATAATAAACAATTATTAACGTCTTAATCACCATTTTCTTTTCTTCTTTTATATATATATAGACTATATGCTTTATATATACGTATTGTTGTAAGAGAATTTCATTCCTCCAAAATACTAGGTATTGAACCAGTACTTCCTTGGATGCAACCATCCCTTCACGGAGTTAACATACCTTCTAATTATATATATATATACCTATATAATAACTCTCAAGTATATATGTGTATATAAGCATAGATACCTACCTACCTACCCACCTACCTACCTACCTACCTAACTTTTATACATATATCTTTCAGTTTTCGTGTACCATATCAACCCACAAGGTTTTGGTCGGACCTACGATATACTAGAAGACTATATGTATGCATGTATATATACGTGTGTGTGCCTATATGTATCTATGTATTTATGTATGTATGTATGTATGTATGTATGTATGTATGCATCTATCTATCTATCTATCTATCTATCTAAAAGGCAAAAGAGTCACTTACTGTTATAGTTTCTTCAATGACAATATTGACCAAGGTTACCGTGGTCTTTTCCGTAGGCTTTTCTTTCCACGGCTAAACCTAAACTGTCCTCCCCTCTTTTTACACAAGAACATGACTGTGATACACGATCCCTATTGATGGTTTTTTTTCGATCCCTTTTGATCGAACTCCCTCCTTTTTCCCTTCCTACGATCCCTTTTGATCGACACACCCCTATTTCTTTTTCTTTCTTTTTCTTTCCTTCCCCCTCCCA
>NC_068984.1:90284449-90287476 GCF_001194135.2 Octopus bimaculoides | reverse complement strand
ATGTATCTATCTAAATAAATAAATAAATAAATATATACATATATATATATACACACATATATATATATATATATATATATATATATATATATAGTATTTCCCTTATTAATCCCTCTTTATTTTGATATACCTACATGTATGTATGTATGTATGTTTGTATGTATGAATGTATGTATGTATGTATTATGTATGTATGTGTGTATATGTACAAACACATATACATATACATAAACAATATCAAAAACACATACATAAGGTGTGTGTTGTGTCAGTTCGTGGGCAGGCTGCGATTGTCTATTTAAGCAATGTATTCGTGGATAGTCAATGGGTTGAATGTGCTGCTGAGGATGGAGCAATAACTCCTGAAGTATGTATATACACCTATTATCTACTTTTCTATCTTCAATTGCATTGTTTACATAGACGTATTAGTATGCGGAATGTCGAAACTGTTAGTGTTGGCTCTAAATATTCTATAGAAAATCTGTAGGGAAGCATTTAAGAAATGAAAGCAAAGCAACGTAACACGATGCAGGACACAATATAAATTTATAAACATTTAATACACTTGTTGCTATATTGCAAACGAAATACGGTGTTCCTACAGGCAGTTAGTACATACATATACGCACACACACACACACACACACACACACACACACACACACACACACACACACACACACACACACACACACACACACACACACACACACACACACACACACACACACACACACATGTAAATACAGGGTAAAAATTATTAAATAAATAATTTATACCAATGGATGCCTGCGTGATAAAAGTCAGAAGATAAATATTTTCATAATATAATAGTGTATCAGAATTTATACATAGAGAGGAGTCCACATGGTGGTCTCCTCTCCGAGTATAAACGCTTATACACTATTATATATATATAGATATAAAGAGAGAGAGAGAGAGAGAGAGAGAGAGAGGGAGAGATAGAGAGAGAGAGGGAGAGAGAGCAAGAGAAAGAGAGAGAGAGTAAAGAATATTTGCCAACATAATGTGGTAGTCCTGATTAGGACAGCTTTCTGCCTATTTTTCGATCTAAGGGTTCTAACCCAATATAATATAAACTATTATTTACATCTGAATTCGTCTCGTCATACATCGTTGATAAAGACGTACTGACATGCATACAAATACACACACACGCACGCGCGGGCGCGTGCCCCATACGCACTTATGTAAAACATTCTGATAACCACGAAACCACAAACTAGAAAACCACAGAATATGCAAACTTCAACGTCAGTGTGAAAGTTGAAACTTTATGAATCATAATGTCGCATCAGACACACAAGTACGACACCTTCATGTCGACTGTCTATGTATTTACAAAAACTATCGCAATCCATTCATTATAATCCTTTCTAGTATAGGCACAAGGCCTGAAATTTAGGGGAGGAGAATAGTCGATTACATTGACCCCAGTACGTAACTGGTACTTAATTTATCAACCCCGAAAGGATGAAAGGCAAAGTCGACCTCGGCGGAATTTAAGCTCAGAACATAACGGCGGACGAAATACCGCTAAGCATTTCGCCCGGCGTGCTAACGATTCTGCCTGCTCACCGCCTTACAATCCATTCAATATAATGAAGTACGTAATAACAAAATACAAACCAAACATCAATACAGACAAACCACACGTACAATAAATTATAAAACTTACTAGGACTTAACTATCATTCATTCTGATGATGAGACCAGGGAAGTCACTAAACATTAAAAGACTACTAGATTTAGGAAAGTTATTTTCCCGAATTGAAAATTAGTGATTAATAATGAAAATGAAATGTCTCGCCTCCATTTCCTCTTTGGTTTGAAGCAAATGTTGGTTTCCCAATTATCTCTCGGGTCTCAATGTAAGGGCTACTTCTTTTCACCTACGGTAAATAGTGTAACTAGTGGATATGATTTTCGATATGGACACTGGGGTATCTTGGTGAAACTTTATTCATTATTTTGAGTTACTTCACGGTATTCCTTTGAAGTAGTCACCCCCAAGTATATCTACAAATATATTTGGGTGGATATATGTACACGCTGTACCTATATGTGTACCTATATATAAATGTATTCATCTCTCTCTCCCCCTCTCTCTCTTTCTCTCTCTCTATATATATTATGTACATACACACTTTACCCTTCTTCCTAACACAAATTTAATTAAAACACGCTTATTCCGTTATTATTCCTAAATCTTTTACAACAGTAAGACCTATCAAATTTCTTGGAATTAAACAAATATCAATTAATAATAATAATAATAATAATAATAATAATAATAATAATAATAATAATAATAATAATAATAATAATAATAATCCTTTCTACTGAAGGCACAAGACCTCAAATTTGGTGTGGAGGGAGAGTAGTCGATTACATAAACCCCAGTTTTTCAGTGGTACTTAATTTATCGCCCCCGAACGGATGAAAGGAAAAGTCGATTCCGGTGACATTGGAACTCAGAACATTAAGACAGACGAAATGCAGGTAAGCATTTTACCCGGCGTGCTAACGATTTTGCCAGCTCGCTGCCTTCAACAATAATGATGATGATGATGATAATAATAATAATAATAATAATAATAATAATAATAATAATAATAATAATAATAATAATAATAATAATAAGAAGAAGAAGAAGAAGAAGAAGAAGAGAGGAAGAAAAAGAGGAAGAAAGAAAAGGATAAAAAAGAGGAAGAGAGAAGATCGATATGGATAAAAGCGTAGAAAACGTGAAGATAAATAGAAGTAGAATAAAAAGATCAAAAAGAAAAAGAATAAAAGAAAATCAATGCTTGGTGTAGAGAGTTATCAGGCGAAAGAAAGTGGCTGGTCATTAAATATTTGTTTAATTCCAATAAATTTTTTGGGTCTTACTGTTGTAAAAAGTTTAGGAATGGCAACGGAATAAGTGTTTTTAGTGCAATTAAATTTGTGTTAGGAACAAGGGTAAAGTGTGTATGTACATACTATATATATATATATATA
>NC_068984.1:90276589-90283893 GCF_001194135.2 Octopus bimaculoides | reverse complement strand
GAGGATTGCATAGTTTAATGCATGAAAGTACTAGTTCAATCAGAATGGACATTTAATATTCTACCATTTCATTATATTATATTATCTTATATTATATTATTATAAGATTGTAAATAAAACGTGAAAATCAAAGTTGGAATTTCTTTGAGTAATATATTCTTATACATACATCATGCACACTCGTGTATATATAATATATATATATATATATATATATACCAGAGTAAGCACATAAAATGTGCAACAAGGTGGAAAAAAGAGTACTCAAATACCAGAGGTAGAGTAATATGCTTTATTTAAAAGCAGCAGAAATATAACAAAAGACTGTTACTCGGAGTTTCACGTTCCCGTTCATCGGACAGTTTTGTTAGAATATACATATATATATGAACAATAAATTAGATAGAGAGATTCAATTGACAATCTAATAATTCATTTATATCATAACATAATATATATGAATATAATATAAGATAGCATAAAAAAATTATTAAAAAACTAAAAAAGCCAACAAGTTGTTTCGACTTGCATACATCATTTGATTTATAAACAACTCATATCCATTTATATAAGTCTCTTCAGAGCATTGGTTTAAAAGACAGACGAAATTCCGTGTGAAAGAACGGCTGGATTGTAAAAAAATTAATTCAAATTCCTATGGGTGAGCGTTAATTTTTGCAACAACATAAAAATTACGATTTAAAGAAAAAATATTATAACGGAGAAAATAATTAAGTAAATAGAATCTACAACTATCGAAATAGATCTCTATATATCTCAAATAATATCAATCCAAATTCGTTTAGGTCGAAGAAATCTTTGGCTACATTTAAGTATATAAATTAAGTATCAGGGTCTTATTTGATCTAGAGTTGGTAATAAAACGTGTAAATAAATATAAATAATAATATATTATTATATTGGTAATATATAACAACTCTTCGCTTTTATTTAAATTTGTTGATATAAAAAAATTGTTTAAAACTAACAAAATCATTTTCTTTATTTACTTAGTTTCTCGGAGGGAGAATTCCGTAATAAATATGAAGAGAAACTTAGAGCTACAATAACTACAACCTATATTCTCCCATAGATATAGATTTAAGCTATAACAATGGATATCAAAAGGCGGCGAGCTGGCAGAAACGCTAGCATGCCAGACGAAATGCTTAGCGGTATTTCGTCTGCCATTACGTTCTGAGTTCAAATTCCACCGAGGTTGACTTTGCCTTTCATCCTTCGGGGTTGATAAATTAAGTACCAGTTACGTACTGGTGTCGATGTAATCAACTTAATTCCTTTGTCTGTCCTTGTTTGTCCCTTCTATGTTTAGCCCCTTGTGGGTAATAAAGAAATAAGAAACTTTAGCACGCCAGGTGAAATGCTTAACGGTATTTACGTTCTGAGTTAAAATTTCGCCGAGGTCGGCTTTGCCTTTCATCCTTTCGTGGTCGATAAATTATGTACCAGTTGCATACTGATCTAATCGACTGGTTCCCTCCACCAAAACTTCGGGCCTTGTGCTTAGAGTACAAAAGAATAATGGATATAGAAATATTACTAGTTTGTCAGAATAACCAAATTCGAAGGATTATTCAAAGTAACTAACAACTAAATGTCCCTATAGACGTATATTATGGAAGAGAGAACTCAGTAAATAAAATAAAGTACGACAAAAAAAAAAAAAAAGGATTGAGTACCGATCCATGATAAATATAACCAATATCATTTTTTAGATAAAGGACTATAAATAGTGTATTTTCAAGTTTTATTAATTCTTTCAGAAGTAGCAAAATTAGATTGTTGCAATAAGAATACAAGCTATAAACTATACAATACTATAAAAATTATTATTATGGTTATTAAGTTTAGTTAGTAAGTCAAATAAAACTATTAATTTATTATTATTATTATTATTGAGTGAGAGAGCAGTGCATGCCATTAGAATGACACTGGGGTACAAATATACGAAGCCCATTATACCCATCATGACTACCCGTCTGATAAGGGTACACCAGGCACATGCATCACAACCATATGTGCGTGACATGGTGATCTCATATCAAAATAAACAGCGCATGACCTCGCAGGTGGGACCCAGTTAGAATTTTCTGTATCTTAAAGAACAGGCACAAGAGAGGTAAGCCCTGTTCACTGTGCAACAACATGAGTGAAGTGAATTCCATCAGAAATCATAACAGAAATGTTATGATTTATACAGAAGGTGGAACATGTAAAGATTCCCATTTGGTGTACGCTGCAGAATGCACGAAACATAACTTAATTTATGTTGGTTGTACAAAAGAACGATTAAACAAAAGTTTTAATGGGCACAGATTCGACGTCAGGCACAATAACAGTAGTTCGACAGAACTTGCTGAACATTTCATTTCAAGCGGCTGCAATTTTGAAGAAGACTTGAAAGTGCATATTCTCTCAGTAAAAACAGTGTAGCAACACGGCGGTGCTCTAGCATGGCCATAGCTCTAAGCTGAAACTACGAGAAAAAATCTATTTTGTTATAAATGGAAAGAAAAAACACCACGGAGGAATCGACGTAAGCTTAAATAATAAACCGCGATAGGTGAACCGCGATATGGCGAGAGATCACTGTATACGAGTGGGTACCCCAAAGTAGCTGGAAATGTTTGTTTTAGTTCAAGTTTCCACTACTAGATGCCACTTCAGGCATCAGTATGTCATCGAGTGAAGTTGTTCTGGCACGTGGTGCGTCTTTGTTACAGTACTTCTCCCCTGTTCATCGATTTTTGCGATAGCTGAAGCGAAGGAACAGCGTGCTTCCGTAAAATTCTGTTTTCTGCTGGGGAAAACAGCGGCTGAAACAGTTGTCATTCTTCAAACAGCCTACAAGGACGCTTCCATGAACATAACACAAGTTTACGACTGGTTTTCATGCTCTAGCAATGGTCACTTGTCGATTGAAGACCAGCCTCGTTCAGGGCGACCATCGACCTCCTGAACGAATGAAAACATCACGAAGGTTCATGAACTGATCTTGGAAGAACATCACTGAACAATTGATGAACTTGTTGATATGACTGGTGGGTTCTGAAGCTTCTCCCAACGAATTTTGAGCGGGGTATAGCGAATGAAAAGCGTTGCAGCAAAATTTGTGTTTCACTTGCTCACGGAAGATCATAAGTAGTCACGACTGAATGCGTGTCGTGAGCTGAAAGAACAGCTGGACGTTGATCCGGGCTTTTTTTCGAAGGTCAACATTGGTGACAAAAGCTGGTGCTACAGTATTTGCAGATGTGGAAGAGGTGAAGAGAAAAACGACGCAGGCGTGAAAGGTATCACTTTGCAAGAGGTTTCAGCACTGCTTCGAATAGTGGAAAACGCGCCTGGACCAATGCGTTGCTTCAAATAGAGAATACTTTGAAGGCGATAAAAGTGTAAACATATAAAACTAAGTGAGTAAAATAATATCGCGAAATTCCAGTTTCTTTTGAGTACCCCCTGGCATATATGTGTGTGTGTGTGTGTGTGTGTGTGTGTGTGTGTATGAAACATAATTAAGGTGGCTAGACGCAATCTTAAGCTAAAATGGAAATAATTCACCGTCACTAAAAGTGACCAAGACTGCAGTGAACACCGGCGTTGTTAGAAATAAGTAATAGACTATTTAGCCACATAAAGCAAGTGTTCTATTTGAACTGACAGGGGAGACAACCTTCCCAAATCAAGCGAATTGCATTAAATTAGCATGCTAATTTTGTATAGAAATTAATACTCATCAGTAAGGCTCTCTCGCCTGTCAGTATTATAGAAAATACCATAGGAATCAGCTGCTGATTCCACAAAATAGCAAAGTACCTATGACTCTTTTTGGTTTGAAATTGTGTCTATGATTTTCACATTACCATTTTGTGGAATCAGCAACTGATGCCTATAGTATTTTCTATAATACTGACAGGCGTGAATTCAACTTCACCATCAGTAATGAAGTGAGCATTACTGATGAATATTAATTTCTATACGAAATTAGCATGCTAATGTAATGCAAATCCCTTGCTGTGGGGAGGTTATCTCTCCTGTCAGTTCAAATAGAACACGTGCTTTATGTGGTTAAAGTGTCTATGACTCTTATTTCTAGCAATGCCAGTGCTCACTTCACCTTTGGTTACTTTTAGTGACGGTGGATTATATATATATATATATATATATATATATATATATGGTGATCGTTCCGTCTTCGCAGATGATTGCCGTCTCTGTGCTTCCCCGTTGTCAATAGCATTTCTGACTTCTTGTCCTTAACCTGTCAGAGTAGTCCTAGGAACAATAGCAATAGTGGGTAAGAGAAGAATGAGGGTGTCAGGTTAAAAAGTAAGGCACAATTAGTTAACTTTGTTCCTAGACAAGTCAAACAAAAATTCAACTGCTTAGTTTGGCCATCTAGCACAACATAGAAAGTATGGTATATAGATTATTAGAAAAAAAAAAATTAAGCTAACTTTGTAGGATATACAGACACACACACATTCATACACATAGTAACACACACGCATATACATACACAAATTGATGATACATTGTATGTATGCATGTATGTATGTTTGTATATATACATGTATATGTATGTATATATATATATATATATATATATATATATATATATATATATATATATATATATATATATATATACATATATATATATATATATATGTACATACAGAAAATTTGTACGTACGTTGACGTGTATGTATATCCGGAACGCCCCTTGTTGTATGTTAGTGTTCTTTATATTGTAATTCCTAGAAATTATTTGTCGACCATTCAGACAGGGCTTATATTTTATAAATTGTCTCTTATATATACATCATCATCATCATCATCATCAAGATCCTTTAACTAATGCAGTCAGTCGTTGGGAAGCCACTCTAGGCGCTTTCGTCATATGTAGCAGGGTTGCTGTATCGTGACCTGTCAAGTCCTTCATGTTGTCAAACCAGGATTTTCTCCGTCTGCCTCACTTTCGTTCTCCCCCCAACTATGCCCTGAAGAATGTTTTTGGACAGGGAATTCTGACGGGATACATGACAGTACCATATAAGCTTTCGTCCTTTTACCTGAACAAGGATCAGTTCCTGACTACCAGTGTATTTGTTGACTTACTACCTGACAAAGCTGTTCATTATGTGCTCTGTGTACGGGATATATAGCAACCTTCTGAAGCACTCGTGCTCAAATGCCTGATTCTTTGCTACATGTGAGCTGTAAGAGTTCAACTCTTGCGCCCGTATGTATAGAAGGATCGTAGTCTCCAGGGACTTGTTCACTCTGAGTCTTTTTGGAAAACTAATGGAATTGCTTTTCCATATGGTCTTCAGCATTGTGAAGGCAGTAGATGCTAAACTGAGTCATGTTATCTTCTTTTGAGGTCCGCCATCCTTGCTCAAAGTGGATCCTAGGTACTTGCAGGTGTTCACTTCAACAAATCTCTCTCCGTTTAGCATGATGCTGGTAGCTGTGTTCTGGTTGTTACTGTTTACCAGTGTCTTGCTCTCCTCTGGGCAGATTTTCATCCCTTATGCTCTTGATACATTTTACAGTCTGGAGGTGAGCTCCTGTAGTTCTACTTCACTGCTTCTCAACAGGTCATTACCATTAGCAAAGCGCAGGTTGAAAATCGGCCGTCCTTCAATTGAAAAAGAGGGGTGGAGGTCAGGAAAACTGCAATGCTTGTGTGGATTAATTCGATGAGGCTGTCGAAGTTGTAATTCTTCACCACCTGCAACAACCCACCATGCAAAACACGGTCAAAGGCATTTTTGAAGTTGATAAAGTGATAGATGTCAGATTGGTGTTTTTCAGTCAGCAGTCTAATATTAAACATCTGCTCCAAAATATTCCCTTTAGGCCTAAATCATGTCTGTTCTTCTGCAAGGATTTCTTTTGCTTTTGCCTTATGTTTGTTTAACAGAATTGTTAGCAATACTTTGCTGGGATGGCTAATTAGGTTGATTGTTCTATAATTTTGGTAGAGTTTAAAGTTGCCTTTCTTGGGAATGAGTATCCTCAGTGATTGTGTCAACTCCTTTGGTCACTGCTTTGTCTCCCATATCCTCTGACAGGTAACTGTTAGTGCTTTGATAAGCTTTGGTCCTCCATGTTTTAGGAGCTCAGTTGAGACGTTAGCTATTCCTGGGGATTTCCCATCTTTGAGCATGTGCACTGCCATTTCAATGTGTGTCAGGTGCTGAAATTCATCGGAGGCTTTTAGTACAATACGGGGACAGTGCATTACCGCATAGAACTGTGTATGAGTGGATCGGGAAGTTTAAAAGTGGCTGGACGAACGTGACGCATGAAGAGAGGGCGTTGGACGCCCGTCGAACTCCACCACTAACGAGAAGATTCAGTTAGCTCGTGAGTTAATAATGGTGAACCGGCGAGTTATCATCAATGAGACAGCTTATTCTCTGTAGATTAGTCATGGTTCTGCCTATCAAATCAATCTACGATGAGCTCGGCTTCCATAAAGTCTGTGCAAGATGGGTACCAAGAGCGCTTACTGCAGAGTACAAGCGCAAACGTCTTGAGGCATGCCAACGTTTACTCGATCGCTACAACAATAAAGGCGACGAAAGTTTGAGCAGAATAGTCACAAGAAATGAAATATGGGTCCATTGTTATAAGGTAGAATCTAAAAGTCAGAGTACTGGGTGGAAACATCCTGGTTTACCGCGACGTAAAAATTGAAGACTCGGTCTTCCGCGGGAAAAGTGATGCTAACCCTCTTTTGAGACTCAAAAGGGTCTATACTGGAAGACAACCTTGAAAAGTAATGTACTATCAACAGTGCAAGATACAGTGCTTTGCTGGCCAACAAACTGAAGCCAGCAGTTCGCACCAAACACTGACGCCTATTGCCGAAGAAATTTTTGTTGTTGCATGACAATGCACATCCACACACGGCCGCCCAGACCTTTGAAACCATAAGCCAATTAGGTTTTGAGGTACTGGAACACTTTGCCTACAGCCCAGATCTCGTCCCTTCCGACTATCATATCTTTGGACCGCTCAAAGATGGTTTACGAGGTCGTCGATTTCTTACGGATGAAGATGTGGAGGAAGCGGTGTATAAATGGTTGTATGACCAACCAAAAACATTCTTCTAGGAGGGAATACGCAAGCTTGTGGATCGCTGGATCAAGTGCATCGAAAAGGAAGGAGACTATATAGAAAAATGACGTACTTGTTTTTCCCCTGCTTTTGTGTAAATACATTGAAAAAACAAGAACGCGTATAAATTTTGAGTCACCCTCGTATGTATA
>NC_068984.1:90260817-90276246 GCF_001194135.2 Octopus bimaculoides | reverse complement strand
ATATATATATATATATATATACATATATATATGCATTTGTAAAACCGTCTCTGTTTTCCACATTTACCGAGCGTCTAACTAATACATTCCATATGCACGTCCTGTTGTTTTGTTATTTTTGTTTATAATGTTCGATTATTCGATTTGACTTCGCAAGAGAGGTAAGCTCTGTTTACTGTGCAAAAGTATGAGTCAGGTCATCTCCATTACAAATTCTAAAAGAAATGTTACAATTTATACAAAAGGTGGTGCTGTAACAATCCCCATGTGTTGTACGTAGCTGAATGCGTCAAACACTATTTGATTTATATTATTTGCACAACAGAAAAGTTAAGCGATAGATTTCATAGGTACAGGTATGAAATCAGGTACAATAACACTGCATCTACTGAAATTGTCAGGTATTTTATTCCAAATGACTGTAATGTTAATGAACAATCTAAAGCACATTTTCTGAGAAAATATTCTGACTCCACTGAACTTTCAGTCCTCGAAACACCATAGCAACAATGATAGCAGCATCTGCTACAAGACTAGAAGACGCCCCTACACCAACAACGGCGACAACAATATCGACGATGGAGGTAACTGCAATCGAAACAATAGAAGATACACTACTATCATGGACTACCATATCACAGATAACAAGACAACAACAACAGAAAACCCCTCAAAGAACAACAGAAGTGCCAATAACAGAGCAAAACCACAAACCCCCAAGATATATCACTCCCCGAATCACACCCCGCAGGCATGTCGTGTGGTGATGGTGATGGTGAAGATAAAATGCCTAAATGGTAAACACTTAATAATGGAAAGAAAAATGAAAAAAAAAAGCAATAATATGCCATCGATAAAAGAAAAAAAACTGGGAGATATGAATATATGTAGGAGTTGTTTTCGAGCAACGATGCACTGACCCTTAGCAGCTACATCACAACTATTAACATCGTCATCTTCATCACCAACACCACAACCATTATCACAGACACCAACCTTAGAAGCAAAACCTAATTCACATACGTACCAACAGTCAAAACTTTCCAACACGAACAAAAATGACATCAATAACTACATGATAATAAACACGATCAATAAAATCTAATGGATCACATACAGCGACGTTCAAGTGTCAAACACAATAACTATGTTACATTTGCTAATATTTTTCCTGCACGCATCAAAATCATCCAAGTACCACAAAGCATACCACAAAACATTTTAAAAAATGAATATCCCAGTGGTGTAGGATACTTCAGGGAAAATATAAAGAAAAGACTGTTTAAAGGTCTGATTGTGGAAACACCCATAATCAGTCAATGGGACGGAATACCTGTCTCTTCACAGGAACTAAGTGGGCCTTTATCGCCTTACAAATTCAATATAATATGGGCTTACTTAGCATAAGCAGTATAAATGAACGAAACCCAGGGTCACCATGGAAGTAGGGCCACCCTATTCAGCGACCTGAATTCACAGGATCGGGGCCATCAGCGTGACCATAATTTTCACTGGATACGAAACGAACACGTCTCGAAATCGAGAGGTGGAGTGGCTGTGTTGTTTCGTAAGTGTCTTAATCTCACTATAGGAAATATCTTCATGAACCCAAAGGGTAACTTGGTCTAGGACGTAAACATCAGTGAAAGGTCACTGACAGACTAGTAGTCATCTATACCCAAATTTCTTCAGTCGTCTAGCAATTTTCATGGGAAGCCCGATCTTTAATGATAATGGGCGATTTAAATTCCCTCTGAGATGCTCGTTTCGAATACTGCCGGATGGTGGAGTGCAAAAGTTTCCCAAACATGCTTAGAGTTTTCTGGTTGTCTGACAGCACCACGTGGACTGTACCCTGTCACTGGAAGCTGAACATGTCGTTCCCGGAGCGCCAAGCTTACAGAGTCCTGATTAACGAAAAGGAGTTAAATAGATAAGGTTTATTTATTTTGTAGTGATAGACGAAATTAGAGTAGAGGGGGAATTTACGAACTTAGAAGAGACGCTTAGGAAAAGCATGGAAATTGACGTGCTCGCAGGGAGATTAGCTCTCGAACAATTCTTCAACATGGAGACCGCATTGTCAAAGCTAATGCGTATGATCGAACATGATTGGTGAAGGTGCAACGTGACAACAAAGTCAAAGTTCAGCCTTTGTTGGACCGTAGCGGGTGTATGTTATTTCACCACAAGCAGATGCTTTCGATTTTTCTGTAGCACTTTGTTGGACTATTCGTGACGAGAGGTGGACAGGAACGCAGGAAGATTTCAGTGACCACTCGTCATGAGAAACGGAGTGTTGTAAAAGTCGATCCGAACCATTTAAATACGGCGATTGATGGTTAACTGCATTCTGGGGCAAATCACCTGCTTAAAATGGTCTACTTTACTAGCTTTAGTTTTATATATCAAACTTGTTAGAAGACTTCTTGGTAGATACCTAATGCAACTAGCAGTAGAACTGGAAAATTCCTCGTTCTGTGAATCAAGGACCGCCGGCACTTCTGTAAAAGTACCCAAATAAAGGATAATTGTTGGCCCATAACTCTGTTAAACGTTAATTATTATTATTATTATTATTATTATTATTATTATTATTATTATTATTATTATTATTATTCAGAAGAGTTACCTCAATCCTTTCTATATTAACCAAAATGAAGTAGATTGACAAATTTATTTTTTGAACCAGTGGAAGACACGCAAGATGTCGAAATATTGTTCACAAGATAGCAAATGGCACTCTTCTTTTAATTTTGACTCTATATCTTCAGGAGGAGTTACCTCAATCCTTTCTATATTAACGAAAATGAAGTAGATTGACAAATTTATTTTTTGAACCAGTGGAAGACACGCAAGATGTCGAAATATTGTTCACAAGATAGCAAATGGCACTCTTCTTTTAATTTTGACTCTATTATTATTATTATTATTATTATTATTATTATACCTCCGTTTCCAAAACCCCCAAGTACTTATAGCTCGTCTCTTCTATCTGCTTCATAACCTTCCCCGACAGTATCGATAGCCCGTCCATACATTTGATTTTGCCTCTCTTCAAGACTATCACACCACACTTTCTCGACCCGAACCCCATTCTGATATCAACACTGAAAGTATACACCGTATCAACGAGGGAACTGACGTGGGCTTCAACATTACCATAAAGTCTGAGATCATCCATGAATAACAAATGGTTGACATTTTATTGGCGGCTTTTGAATACATACCCAACGTTTGCTTTCCTCAGTATCAGTGTTAGAGGTATGAAGCACAGTACAAAGATCCGTGGGGACAGGCAGTCTCCTTGGAAGATGCCCTTTCTGATGTCTACTGTCCCTAAACTTCTTCCGTATGCTGTCAAGTCCGTCCTCCAATTCGCCATACTTTTCCCAAGCAATCGTTCAACATTCGATGCAGTACTAAATAGGAATCATATTATACGCCTTACGATAGTCGATCCATGACATGGTTAAGTTAAGTTTCCTTCTCTTGCAGTCTCTAAGTACAGTTTTGTCTATCAGGAGTTGATCCTTGGTACATCTGCACTTACGCTTGCAACCCTTCCACTCATGTGGCAGAACTCCATTTTTTCCAGATGTTCGTACATTGACTCTGCGAGTATTCCAGTCAATAACTTCTACAAAAGTGGCAAACAGGATATCGGCCTGTAATTGTCTACCGTATTGCTTTTTTCGATGTCTTTCAGGCACAGCACTGTCCTACCCAATGTCATTCACTCTGGTATTACTTGGTCAGCATTTAACAAGGTGTTGAGTTGCGCAGCCATTCGTGCATGAGATTCACCAAATCTTTTGATCCAGTAGCCTTGAACTCCATCTGGTCCCGGGACCTTCCAGATGCTCACCGTTTTGCTGGAAGTTACTTTCATTAGTAAAAATTGCATTTTCATCGTTATCTCTGCAGCTATTTTCCGAGACCCTTCTTCTTCTTCTTCTTCTTCTTCTTCTTCTTCTTCTTCTTCTTCTTCTTCTTCTTCTTCTTCTTCTTCTTCTTCTTCTTCTTTCCATTTATTATTAAAAAGTATTATTAAATGTTGTTTAGTTTCAACTTTTGTCTTGAACTTGAAATAATCATAAATATGTGAGTGTTGAAGGGAATAGTAGGAGGAGCAGTAGCAGCTTGGTGAATAGACCATATAAATAGAGGTCTGTAAATAGATTCCGCAGATGGTGACGAAGTCAGCAATAGTATAATAATAATAATAATAATTACTATTATTATTCCTTTCGTCTTCTCTGTATTTGGTTGTTGTTCTGTCGATATTGGTTCGCTAGATATCAAGCTGCATCCAGAAACCTTAGGTATCTAGAACCTTTATTATACTCCTTGCTATACAAATCCAACACACTTTGTTTAGAATCAGGAAATTTATTTCAGCTAACAACATCCAGCAAACATCTTGCAAATCTTCCTAAAATCCCTTTTTTAAATGATATAATGATAACATGGCAATTTCAGATTCACTGAAATGCCAGGTAATTTTCTATTTTCTCACGTTCTTTGCCTATTACTCTCTTTAAAATGGGTAAACAACATCGATAAAGCAACACACTCTTCTACATTTAATATGACGACATCTGGGCGTAAATATTCTATTTGTTTATTCGTTTAAATTCTCCTATCCCATAGCATCTTTACATGGTTGTTTCATGGACATGTTCTGTTTTATGGTCATACCATTTTCCTACATGCTCAAATACATATTTGTTTTATGGATTCGTAAATGCACTGTTTAAGGAACTCGGTGATGTGTAACGTTCTTATAAAACCTCTGTGCAAGCATTCTACATTCGGAAACTGCATGCATAACCATCTTCTCTCTTTTACCACGCAGTCTACTATATGCAGCCGAGATGCCTTATTCATCTATGTTCCTCCTCATTTATATAGTTTTAGTCACGTGGTCCAGCTTAGCTAGGATTAAGCCTTCTACCTCTTTCTTAATACTCACTTTGTTAGACCATGAAACGATTTCTGATTTCGATACTCTTATTTTGAACAATACAAAGAAACTACTTCCGTGTACATTTTTCTAGTCGAATAATTGCTTTCTAACCTTGTTCAAACCTTATTATTTTCTTTTAGCTAATATCTCCATTATTCTTCCTGCTTTCAAAATCACCTCATCACTATCAGCAACGTGCTTCCTGCTTGTGATTGTCAGCAGTTCCCGTCCTTCTATCTATGTTCTCACGATCTTCCTTTGTCGATTTGATAATTCTGACGCTTAAGACAGTGGAAGTATCTATACCATTCAAATTAGATTTTAGTATCCTTATCCTTCGGAAATGTTCTGATTTTGTCTTTCAGTGTTCTTTTGTTTATGCCATCAGCTTCCAATCTACAGTATCTTTCGTTCTCGTTCGGTAGATTTATTGTGTCACTATCATAGTATTTTTTCCTCAGAAGTACTCTACGCTTGGAAATAAATGTCATTGCTGAACACTACCTGTACCGACAAGGTTATATGATTCTCTCTTAGTCTTGTTTTTGTAACTTAAACCTAATACTCCAACAAAAACTGGTATGACTTACGTTTTTGCTCGTTGCTATCAGCACATTCTGATATTTATTCTTTTAATTCGGCATATTTCGAATCTTTTTTTCTTGTCTGCTACGCTTTTGTGTGAAAGAATAGCAGCGTCTATTATGAGTAATTTTCTCGTTTTCGCTGTCCTGTAATATTATCTGGTCTACGGTGTTTAATTAATCTGTCTATTAGTACATCAAGATTCTATAGAATGTTTGGTTTACCATGTTCATTTAGAGCCTTTGTTCTATTTCATTTGTTCTACTCCTCCAAGTTTTGTACCCATAGGTTTACAAAGTGACCAATTTCAAACAAACGTTATTATGCCATTACTTTTATTTTATTTGAGCCTGATATTAATATGGTCAATATTTCCCACTCACTGATTACACAGGCGGAACTTATTCGTTGAAGTTGTGGAATGATTATCACAGTTCACTGAATTAGCATTTAGAGTTTGATCTCGACCAGCTACCAAAAAACTCTCTGTTCTCCTCCCGTTATTTCGATTTCGATGCCACTGCCACAATAAGTCGTGATTTTTCACATTCTTGGTATCTCTGTGTACGTTTTCCTGCTGCTACATATCTTTCGCACTTCCTTTCTTTCGCTGCATTCTTCCCTTCAAGTCGAAATGCAAATAAGTTCTAGTTATACAACACCATATTTAAATACTTCTTCAATCTTTGCAAATAAGTGGTTTGTTGATCTTTGCTTCCCATCCACACAATCCGAAATGCTAACAACTCCCTCCACAACCTTCTTTTTAATTCATATACGACCGACATCTCAATTCAGATGAGGCGATTCATGCATTCTTCGGGATTTTCATTCCGCATTATAACGCAAGACGGCGACCGCCTACGTGCTGATCGCATTTATCAAATTCTTGGTTTAAGTTATCACCTCAATACAGGCTTTTATCGTTCCAAATACATTGTTTTCAATTTTTCTTCGTTCATTTTGCATAATATCAAATTTAATTATGGCTAGATACTTGCACCTACTTTTAGGATCTAAAATCCATTCTACTGATAAGATTATTCATCTAAATTCACTATCTTTCTTTCTACATTTTGGTATACCAAACCCCTTACTAATATCAATGTTATACGAGTGTGGGTTGAAAAGTTTATAAGCTAACTATGATGGAGCGATGCTAGCGCCGTGAAATTTTGCGTGCATTAATTTCAAAATTTCTTTTTAACAACTACATTGTTTTTCTTCAGGTAAACTAAAATCTAACCCGCAAAGAAGACTTCAAATGTAACTAGTTACGAATTCTCTGTTAAACAAGTACCTGCAGAAAAGGGGTTTAGCCCATAAGGACATTCATGATGATATGATTGCTACATTAGAAGTTGACGAGTCAGCTTTATCCACACTGCAAAAATGGGAAGCTGAATTTCGGAGGGGATGGAAGAGTCTTGACGGTGACCCAAAGTCTAGAAGTCCTGCAACTGCCACCATAGAGGAGAACATTGATCATGTTCACCACATGCTGATGGATGATAGACGATTGATTATAAATCAAATAACCAATGCTATTAGAATATCCCGAGTGAGAGTTGAGAATATTCTACCCAATGAACTTGGTATGACGAAGGTTTCTGCTCAGTGGCTGTCATGTTTTCTGACACCTGATCGAAAGTATACCAAGCTGATCACATCATGGGAAAACCTGACATAGTTTCAGGCATCTCTAGCTGGTTTCTTCAAGTGTTTCTTAATCCAGCATAGGTGTTGGCTTTATCACTTTGAGCTAGTGAGAAAGAGAGAATCCATGCAGTGGGAACACCCCTCCTCATCTGCTCCACAGAAAGCTAAGGTCGTTTCATAGGCAGGGAAGGTGATGGCCTCGGTCTTTTGGGAAGCAGGACGAGCTGTATTTATTGACTATCTTCAAAAGAACCACACCATCAATAAAGGGTAATATGCCAACTTGCTGAGGCAGTTATGAGAGGCTCTGAAGAGACCAAAATGAGCAGGAAAACTGTTTCATCAGGACAATGCTTCAGCACACAAGTCCTTGGTTTCAATGGCTGCTGTTGAACTGGTTGATCAGCTCCACTATTCTTCTGATCTGGCCCCATTTGACTATCATATGTTCCCCAACATGTAAAAGTTCTTGGTTGAGAACTAATGTCGCAGTGAAAATGACGTCATATCTAGTTGATCACATTTTCCTACCAACAGGTTGAAAGCTTTTTCACCAAAGAGATCCAAACACTGCAACACGGATGGAATAAATGTGTGGACCGCAATAAGGACTAGTTCGGAAAATAAACCTAATTTTTTACATTCCATGAGAGTATCGTGGTCAGCCTATGTACTTTTCAGCTGACCCTCGTACACCTTTACAGTATTCTGAAGTGAATTGATTTATTTTGCTGACTTTCTAGTCACCATGAAGAATAGATAATTTAGAGAAAGTTCATGTTCCCTTTCTCCCTAGTTTGTTGCCAATGTTGACTTTTCTGAGAGAATCAGGTTAACACCTCTTTTAACGACCAAATTTTCATGTGATTTCATGTTCACCACCAAGTTCGTTTTCCAATATGTCAAATACGATTTGTCAACACTTGCAGTTCTTTATTGCCATACTGTAAATGATAAGATACGCTTTATTACTGTTGAGCTTCTTGTTGCTCTTCTGTTCAATTGATAGTAATTAGTTTTCCATCAAATGATTATGTTTTTTTATGAGGAAAAAAAAAAGAATGAATGTTAGTAACTTCCAAACAGATCGAGACAGGTGAATGATCAACAATTTTCTATCGCATTTTCCATCGTTGGATCTTTCATACTCAAAGATGCTCGTCTCTCAAATATTCACTCTGATATACTTTCTTGTATTAGAATTTAAATTAGATGATTTTTTCCCCATTTTACTGTGCGCCTCATTTAAAATTCTTAGGCTGCATCTTTCCAAGTTGCTAGAATTCTTTCTTGCTGCAGGACATTGTTCTCAGTTATAGTGGCTGGTTTCGCTTTTTTGCATTCTGCATTTTCATAATGTATAGTGAGCAATCCCAAAATTCCTGTTCAAAAATCTGTTATTTCACCCTCATTTGGTGTTAATATTTCCATTGTATTTCTTCGAATGTTGCAGTAAAACTGAGTCTCATTCGATCCAGTATAATGCTTTAATCCTGGTTGATTTTGCGCGGGCTATTACTTGATCGATATGCTTTGCATTCATCCGTTCACCAATACTTACTGCAGCTACAAAAATTAAATTTTTCCAGTCTGATAATAATAATAATCTTTTCTACTAGAGGCGCAAAGCTTGAAATTTTGGTGGAAGGGACAAGTAGATTACATCAATATCACCATCACCACCACCACCACCACCAGATCTCATTCTCGATGTTATTATTGGGTTGTCCGGAAATTTCTTGCCGATTTATAGTAGTTTACTTTTCGACTTATTTGCCATGAAACCACCTCAATTCTGGGAAGAGGGTATTTTCAAGTTAAAGGAAGGATGGAGACGCATTGTGCAACAAAATGGTTCATATTTGGTTGATTAAAAATGTAATGGCAAGTATTTATTGACCTTTTTCTTTCGTTTAAAAATCGAACCGCAATGTTACAATTTTCTGGTAATGTCATATCAATCACCATGTGGGTTTTATGCTTGAAATTATTCATTGTGAAGTTTGATTTGTTTTCATTGATTTTCCAACCTTTCTGCACCGGTGTGTCGCATAAAATGATAACTTTATCATTCTTGGCAACTGTTTACGATTGTGATCATAGAATTTTTCAGAGATTTTGATGTTTCCTGTAGCTTTTCCAGTAGTAGTACTATTTTTTAGCGATAAATATGTTCGTTTTAATTTTTAGTTTGTGTTAATTTAAAAACATTTGGTTCTTGGGAAAATATTTTTGTCTCTTTCATGACTGAATAGAGCTTCTTACTCTTTTCATCATGCTTGACATTTTCCAAAAGTGGTGGTGGGAAGGGTCTTCTGATGTTGAGAGGTAGGTGATGGTTTTATAGTTTAGTTTGAGTTACACGAAACCTCTACTTCTCTCTGCTCTTCGTAGGTAAGTTCTGTCAACATCTCCCATTGTATGGTGCCTTTTGGCTTGGTCAGCATTTTCCTTGTTCTAGTATCAACCATAACAAGTGTATCAATGCATTTAGTTCAGTCTTTAGTATTATTCTTATTCTCCTCTAATACTCTTTTCGTATTCTCTCTTTCGCAGCAGAGTATTGCATGTCATCTTCATTAACTTTTAGGTATTCATGTGTGCTTTCTTAACTAAGTTCTTTGATTTCGGTGGCATTACAGTAAACTTACTTGAGTAACTTTAGCATATCTTATCTGAACTTCATTTTAAAATCATTACTGAGGCTCTTCATAATTGTTAATAGGCCAACTTGTTATCATTCTTGGCGAAGGTTCCAGGTCGTCCATATGAAACAAATTGCTCAATTTGCTGTTTTCCGTTTCATACCTGTCGGCACTGTTATTGAGTGAAGTGCTGAGTGATGTTCACGCATCCCTAAATATTATCCACTGATACTGATGGATCTTAATGTTAATGATCCTTACTTGTGTTGCTTACCAAATTTTCACCCTCTCTTTTATGAAATTGGTGGTTAGAGGTCCAACGACCTTCACTATTTTAGGCATTTCTTTTGTAGTCAACTCAGGCTGCTGGTAAGTTTCTTTCTTGATTTGGTTATGAAGATGCATTTATTTATCTATGCAACTGGTTTACTTATTTGTGCAACTGGTTGTGAAGATGCATTTATTTATCTATGCAACTGGCTTACTTATTTGTGCAACTGGCTTACTTATTTGTGCAACTGGTTGTGAAGATGCATTTATTTATTTATGCAACTGGTTTACTTATTTGTGCAACTGGTTGTGAAGATGCATTTATTTATTTATGCAACTGGTTTTTGCACCTATAACTTCCCTTTCTATATTTCTCAACTACTGGTAGCAAGTTATTGATGATTAAAAGGGTGTATATCATCTCGGTGATAAGATCTGGTAAGATAAATCTTGTGTTGGCCTACTCGGAATATCATCTGAATCTTTTACGGCATGGTTGGACGCATTGGTTCCGTCTTGGTTGGTGCTGAAAAGATATTTTGTCCAGAAATCCGCCGTCCCATCAAGTTCAGGTAACTTCTGGATACTAGTGTTTTTTTATGGCGCTTGAGGTTTCAGTCACATGAGCATTCCTAGTTAGCTATGCTCTATTTTAACCCCACCTTGTTTTTGGATTCAAGATATTTCCATTTTGTAGTGCTTGTCACTTTACACAATTTTGCTCCAGAAATTCCAACTACAATTTTCTTCGTTGATTTCTATTTTCTTTTTTCCACCATATATTTGCATCATCTCTGAAGGTTTAATTCTATCTAAAGAAGTCACTTCTTTTCTCATATCTCATAAGTCTGTGTGCTATTGCTTGGATCTTTTGTATTAGTATTTCTATTGCTTATAATCTATCAGTCGACTATCTGATGTTGAGCCATCTCTTTAGTTCTCTCTCTGTATTTTTGATATTTTTCTATTTTTCTATTTCACTCAAGAAAGATAAGTCTTCACGTAGTCTTTTCATCTATTTCTCTATCTTAGCCTTTCATTTAGGTTGTTTTCTTCTTCTTTGTGACTTTTGCCTGGATATTTCATTGTTAGCATATATCAATTATTTGATTTCTGTTAAATTGATTGATTTCCGTTGATTTCTCTCCATTATGACATTGACTTTGTGTAAGGCCAAGTTAACAAGTTTGATAGTTTTCTTGGCTTTCTCTTGTTTCTTGATTTTAAGCGATAAAGATCGTTGGTTTGAGGAATTCCTTTGACCGCTTTCTACCTCTCGATGTTTTTACATCTATGTTACTGTTTCTTCATCCTACTCTTTGCCTTGTTGATGTGCTGTCCCAGACACTTGGATTGGGAACGACTCTATAAGGACTTCGTCTTATTTCTATTATCTCAAAGTTTTGGTCTGATCGTTGAAGGGCTATTTTTAGACTGTGTGTAACATTGGTAGTTCTTGGTATATCTTTTATATTTTCATTCCTATCGACTTATTTTGTATTGCTTCGGCAATACATATACTAAAATTGGAACGATACAGAGAAGAATAGTATGGCCCCTGCGTGAGATTATGACATTGCAAATTTGCGAAGCGTCCCATATTTTTCTAAGGTGGTGAGCTGGCAGAATCACCAGCACGTGGGAAATAAAACGCTTGGTGGCATTTCTTCCGTCTTTACGCTATGGGTTCAAACACCGCTAAGGTCAACTTCACCTTTTGTCCTTTCGGGGTCGATAAAATAAGTACCTAAAATAAGTACCAACTGAGCACTGAGACTGACATAATCGACTTCCACTTGCTCTCAAAATTTCTGGCCCGTTAATTGAAAGACGCATATAAGTAATCAGGTGTAATAAGGAGGTTTAAGGCTAACGAATATGTTTAGGGTTAGCAGAAATCTTCGAGGTTAATAAATGTTCTGTGAGAAAATATGGAAAAATGTTTACATATCTTATTATAACTTTTTAAAAATGAAAATAGCTATGTCTATTCTCATATTAATTAACAGTGTTCTTACCGAAATGGTTATATATACGCTGTATATATAACTTTTCTATGTCAGATTTTGGGTGGTGCATCCTAAATCCTGTCATTATATTTCTTGTTTTCCTGTCTATTTTGATTAGTTCATTTAGTGTCCAGTTAAGGATATTGTAGCTGTAACTTATAACTGGGACGGCTAGAGTGTTGATACCTATTATCTTGTCTTTCGCATTGAGCTCTGTTTTCAGTATTAATATAACTCGTCTATAGTATTCCTGTTTATTTTCTCTTTCATTTGTGTGTGTTGTATCGTATCCAGTTGATTGTTTCCTAAGTATTTGTGTCTGGCTTTGATCTAATTCTCGCATTGCATTTGCTTTATCAACTGTGATGTTGCTACTCTTAATTAGTTTTCCTCTTTTCAATGTTGCTTTGGCACCTTTTTCTAAGCCAAATTTCATGTTTATTATTATTATTATTATTATTATTATTATTATTATTATTATTATTATTATTATTATTATTATTATTATTATTATTATCCAGTAGTGTTATTTTTATAGCGTGCTTTCACTTCACTACAGAGCGCAGTTCTGTCTATGTGCCTTGAGTATGTGCTGTGGTTTGCTGTGGTGTTCTTATGTTTACTGTATTGAAAGTGTTTTGCGTAGGATGTGTGCAGTGCCCAGTAGTGCAATTTTCTATATGTTATATATATTTGTAAGTCCTGGTGTTTTTCTTATGTATTTGTCTGAATATTTTTTTATCATACCTAAGACGCCTACTATGACAGGAATTGTTTCTGTTTTTAGATTCCACATCCGAGTTACCTCTATTTCCAGGTCTTTGTATTTTGAAAGTTTCTCCATTTCTTTTAGGGAAACGTTGTCATCTGCTGGTATTGATACATCAACTAGAAAGCATTTTTTTCCTTCATGATCTCTGACAACTATATCTGGCCTATTGGCCATAATTTCTCTATGTGTGTATAGTGGCATATCCCAGAGTATAGTTGCTTTCTCGTTTTCTGTGACCTTTTCTGGCGTGTACCCATACCGTCTTTTTTCTGTTGTTATTCCAGTGTTAGCATATTATTATTATTATTATTATTATTATTATTATTATTATTATTATTATTATTATTATCATTATTATTATTATTATTATTATTATTATTATTATTATTCTTATTCTTATTATTATTATTCTTATTATTATTATTGAAAGTGAGAGAGCAGTGCATGCCATCAAAGTGACACTGGGGTAAAGTATACGAAGCCCATTGTACCCATCATGACTATCCGTCTTATAAGGGTATACCAAGCACATGCATCACAACCATATGTGCGCGACATGGTGATCTCATATGAAGATAAACAGCGCATGACCTCGAAGGTGGGGCCCAGTAAGAATTTTCTTCAGGTCGAGTAACCCATCCCGCTCAAAAGGTCCCTGAATAAGGTTTGTTTAAGGATGTTGAGCAAAACACCCACGTTTCTAAAATGTAGAAGGTATGTTGTTCCTTCAGTCAACCAGACAGGTATTTGCTCTGGGTTATAGGTGACATCAGTCAGGTATGCAGCAAAATTTTGGTGTACTTCTGTCAAACAGTTCAGCCGGAAGTTAGGAATCCGGTCCAGTCCTGGGGTTCTCCATTTGTGAAACTTTCTAAGAACACATCTTAGATCCTCTACGCCTATTGCCTCCCATTTCTACTCTTCAACCTCATCCAGTCTCACTTTCTCACGTTCTATCTTGCGAGCTTCAGCATTACATTATTTTTGTTGCTCCATATCTTCTTCCAAAGCCCTTCCATTTTCACAGTCTCAGGTGGCTCCTTAGGGAGCAGAAGTAGCGGGGAGACCATCATAGCCATGTGTTGAGAGGAATAATAAATGCCCGGATGCAGTACCAGGCAGTGGCTCTCATGGCTTCTGATCTTAATTGATTGGAAGCGTTATCATGTACATTGTTTTGTCTTGGTATAAAAAGTTGGGCTACAGCAAATATTCTGCTTAATACCACAGATTTGCTTGTCAGTTGTTTGACCTTAACCAGTTGAACATGTCCCTTAGTGGCTGACGATATGTGCATCTCTGATCATGAGCAGAAGTAGTGGGGGAGCATCATTGCCATGTGTTGAGAGGAGTTCTTTGGGGTTTGAATAATTCACCTTTAGAAACATGGGTGTTTTTGGGATTACATAGACAATATTTTACGTAGGATATGATCAGTTACCATGAGCACTGTTTTGAATTTCTTCTTCTTCTTCTTCTTCTTCTTCTTCTTCTTCTTCTTCTTCTTCTTCTTCTTCTTCTTCTTCTTCTTCAAATATACAAAAAAAAAAATTCAATAAGTGTATCGTACCCTTTCTTCAGTCGTCCTGATGAGATACTCTGGTAGCTTTTGCGCACACCGTGTATGTGATCTGTTGTGACATAACGACCGTCCGAATTCAAATCACTGCTCCTGATGTGGGCGGTTTCGGACGTGCCGGGCGGGAAACCTTCACCATGATCGACTATAGCTTTTTTCCTTGTGTTGCAACATGAATTCATGAGTCGTTCGTGGTGTTCCCACGGGAGTTGTTATTGAGATCCCATCTCTCTCTTCCTCTCTTTATTTGTATATACACATGCACATGTATGTACATACACACATATATAAATAGCATGCTTGCATTGTGTTACTTCCATACCACAGTAATTATCATTATCACCATCGTTCTACCCATAGCATTTAAAAATATTATTAATATTATGGGTCCTGGTAAACTGCAGCAGACCTTCATCACTATCTCTCAAATACTCGGCAAGCGTTCTCTTTTCACTCATTATACACTAATCTATACTAATCAGTCCTCTATCACCATTCTTTCTTTTATATACAGTCTGTTTACGTTTGTAGTTAACACTTAATGCTATCTTTTGCGCTTTCTGCATGAATCCAGGGGTCATTCTCAACTAGTTTTTAGCTCCTTTACTGGTCATTTCAAGTGCTCCCAGAATCACTGGTATTGTAAACGTCTTGAGAGTAGGAGAAAGACTAGCAGCTTGTGAATAGTCCAATTTCTACAGGTCTGTAAATACATTCGGCAGATGGTGAAGAGATAGGCAGTGGGCATTCATGTGCGATAAGGAGACAAAAGAAGCCTCACAACTTTGAGGTCAGCAGAGGTCAAATTTGCTTACTTCTACTAGCGATCAATGAGAGCGCTAACCTTGGTTTTGAAAAGAATCAGTTCACCTTGTTCTATTTTTAATTACTGATAGAAGTAATAATAATTATAATGTATATATATATATATATATATATAT
>NC_068984.1:90259239-90259839 GCF_001194135.2 Octopus bimaculoides | reverse complement strand
AGAACCTTTTTACATGAAGTTCCCTTCTCGGTTGTGGTTGAGCTTTTCCCCTTTTACCAAGCCACTGTTTACGACGTTTAGCATTGAGATAGAAGATCCATTTTTCGTCACCAGTCACAAGTCTGTCAAAAAAGGGTGAAATGAGTTCGCGAGAATGGAGAGAAGAGTAGATGTCAACTCGGGATTTGCGGTTGATTTCGGACAATTCATGAGGCACCCATTTTCCAAGTTTAGGAACCTTTTCAAATTGTTGAAGATAACGATGAATAGTTGTATGGTTTGAACTAAGCTTTATTGCCAATTCTTCAACCGATAATGCAGGATTTTCTTCAAGTAATGTTTCAAGGAGCTTATCATCAAACTCAACTGGATGTCCTGTTCGATCATCATCTTCAAGGCTGAAATCTCCACTTCTGAACTTTGCAAACCATTTTCTGCAAGTTCTTTGATTCAAGCATTCTTTCCTGTAGACTGAGTGTATGTTTCGAATCACTTCGGCTGCATAGTTTCCTTTTTTACTCATAAAGCATTATGTGCCTTAAATGCTCTTTGGATACTTTCATGTTAGAAAGGGTTTTAAAAATAATTTTAAATTCTATT
>NC_068984.1:90256231-90259229 GCF_001194135.2 Octopus bimaculoides | reverse complement strand
AACATTGGATAATTGTTTATGTGTTTTTTTCCGCAGTAGGCAAAGACACGACGGATTTCATTTATCCCTTTTATGGAAAAAACATTCTGAAAATAACTTCTTTGCTAGCTGACAGTCAATACAAAATGTCAATCAGATATGTCCCCTCAACGAACAAAAGCTCTTGCGCGAAAGACATACAAAATCTGAGAAAGTCTATGAATGAAAATAGGAATGTTTAGAATAATGATATATTTGTATTTCTGGCATAAGCAAGTTTATTTAAAGACTCACGAAAAAAAAAAAAATTTCATCGGAAACTATAGAAATACACAGGTATTTCTATAGTATCTCTGTTCGTTTGGCATTTCATAATGCAGCTACAACTTCGAATATATATTCTTAAGTCTTACATACTTGTAGATGTGTTCGTTTTTGGTTAAGACTGTGCAGCTAGAAATTGTTGGAGTGGTTATTGTTTTATGCAACCTCTGTATATTATGTAGTTTCAGTATGCATATTCCTCTATAAATTCGTTGTTGAATGATATGGTTTATATTTGTCTTATTGTTGTTGCTGCTGTTGTTGTTATTGTTGCTGTTGTTGTTGTTGTTGTTGTTGTTGTTGTTGCTGTTGTTGTTGTTGTTGTTGTTGTTCTTCTTCTTCTTCTTCTTCTTCTTCTTCTTCTTCTTCTTCTTCTTCTTCTTCTTCTTCTCCTCCTCCTCCTCCTCCTCCTCATTCATGATTTGATAAATGCACCAAGAGTTTCTTTCCTTGGAACAATAGTTAAGAATATATTCAGAAAATACATAGAAGTGTTGAAGGTTAACAAATATATTAATTAATATCGAATATCCACACGTTTAACAGAACGAGTGGTACTCAAAACCTATAGGAATCGAATTAGTGAATTAGTTAAGAAACACGAGAGAAATCGTCAATTACAGGTATTGAGGTGTTCCAATTACATTGTCCAAGGTAAGTCACTTGGTCAGACATGGATGCGTCTCTATGATCAATCAAAATGAAACGGAAACTTTCGATAAGTTTGATTCTCGATACTAAACCGCTTCCATCGAATTAATTTGTCTAGTTTTCAGAAACTAAATCACGATAATGTTTAACGACATATTCTCCGTGTTGATAGCAAACTTTCTTCATAATATCTTTTCTGTGTTTAACTACAGCGTGTGTGGTTGATGTTGCTTTGTTGCTGTTGTTGCCACAGCAACTATTGCCATTGATACTATTATTATGATTGCAGCAGTCCAACATCAATCAGTTCTTGTGTTTTCCATGTGAATTAGAAATATCTGAAGTAGAATGTTTTATCGTAAAACCATAAATGTATCGTTTGCGCTTCCTATTCCCGATGACTGCTCACATCTATTCACACTTTTCTGAAACAAAAATATTTAGAGATACTTAGATCGTCTCACGCGGTGATTAATATCTGGAACTCCAGTGACATTTCCTGCTTGGTTTGGAGGTGATGATGGTGATGAACTTTAGCACTATGAATTCTTTGTGTTCTACCATTGCTTTTACTCTAGCTTAGTCTTTGAGTAGCGGCATATTGATGACTCGGGTTTTTGTCAATTGACGTCCAATACGCAGTAGGATTATTATGAAATACTGGGACGTACATCGAAATTTCATACTTACTGGTACGAAGACCTGCCAGTGTTCTGTGTTGTCTCCCTTTTGATATATATCCAACTGCACGTTATAACTCCTCCTTCAGGAACTTTTCAATACGCATTGTCAGATACTCCAAATCTGGGTTTTAGCATTTGTATAGAATGGTTTAGTTTTGTAAGCGGATCACCGTCTTGACTGGAAGAGTCATCAACCAACATAATAACACTCTTGTATATGTAATCTTCTCTATAATTTCGTTTGAGCGTGTGGAGTGTCCATTCATTGGTTGTGTATGCAGAAGATATTACTGTTGTTTTCATTATTTATGCTACTCTAGTTGTCGCTGTTATTACTCTATTAGTGTTTTCATTGCATCTGTTGTTGTTTCTATTGTTGATACTAATGCAGTTTCTACAAGTGTTGGAATACATCTTTCGTCTTAATGCAGCGATGATATTGTCGTGGCAGTGAGGTTAAATCTTGTTGCAATAACAGCAAAATTACTGTTGTTATGTCGAAAGCTGGAGAACTTTGAAGTCTCTCTCCCCCTTACTTCTAATCTCCTCTGGCTTCTCACTCACTACATCACCGCAAACATTGTGATGGTATTCAGTTTTCAACATTTTCATTGATTATATCCATTATCACTATCCATCTCCCGTAATTTCTCGTTCGGTATTATTTATATCTTCGTATTGTCTTCCTACATCTGTAGCCCTGATGGTAAATGAAATCATCATCATCGTCATCATCATCATCATCATTTCAGTGAGCTTATCATTACGTACTTTCGCTAAATGCACTCTACCTAAAATGTATTGTGCAGTGTCTAGTACCATAATTTTTCTCTGCTGTGTGTGTGTGTGTGTATGTGTGTGTGTGTGTGTGTGTTTGTATTTGTGTATGTATGTATATATATATATATATATATACACACACACATATATACACACACACACACACACACACACACACACACACACACACACACACACACATATATATATATATATATATATAGTGAAGGCTCAATGGCCCAGTGGTTAGGGCAGCAGACGCGCGGTCGTAGGATCGCGGTTTTGATTCCCAGACCCGTTGTAGTGAGTCTTTATTGAGCGAAAGCACCTAAAGCTCCACGAGGCTCTGTCAAGTGTGTGGGGACACACACACACACACACACACACACACACTACTGTACTCTTTCACCATAACTTTCTCTCACTCTTTCTTCTTGTTTCTGTTGTACCTGTATTTCGAAAGGCCAGCCTTGTTGCACTCTGTGTCACGCTGAATCTCCCTGAGAACTACGTTAAGGGAACACGTGTCTGTGGAATGCTCAGCCACTTGACATTAATTTTACGAGCAGGCTGTTTCGTTG
>NC_068984.1:90248791-90256100 GCF_001194135.2 Octopus bimaculoides | reverse complement strand
TATATATATATATATATATATATATATATATATCAACCTCAGGGTTTGGTAAATAATCGGCTTGCGTTTTTTTAAAAATAATTTCTATAGCATCTATTATTAGAAAAATTATTCCTGCTTTCATTCTCACATTCTAGTTATGTGTAATTATATATCATTATATATAAATATGGATATAATTTGTTGGAACTACTTTTTCGATTGGGAGGCACTTCCTTTCAGTTATAGAACGTTATTAATATTATTCATTGTTTTGGGAAATACTTCCGTAGTTTCCTATCTTTAAAAACACTTGATTAATTTCCTTTCTTAAAACAATAATTGGGTTCATCTGGGAAAACTTACCTAAAAATGTTCAGTTATTTAAACATATTCAGCGTTAATAATATGTCGAAGGCTATGAATCAGTTCATCGTTAGCAAAACATGTGGATAAATGCTATGCCAGATACTTAACAATATTTTAAAATTCTGATAATATTGTTGACAATTAAATTCTGCCACGGAAAATGATAGCAATCCTAGCATTGTTATGCTATTTTTGTCGTCTCCAAGTATATTGGATATGCTGATACAATGCTGTTTAAAAATCCACACTACTCAAGTGACATTTGTTTTTCATATTCTTGGGTAGTGATATTCCTTTCGATATAACTATGGTGATGGTACGAGGCTCTATCGTGAATATTGCTTCTTTTGTCGTCCAGTGCAGTTCAGCATTTTATTTGTAAGCTAGCTGAAACTGTGCCGTCAAAAATGACGGCTAATTGTAATATTTTATATATAAATAAAGAACAAAATAAGGTACATAATAATCACATATACAAACATTCACATTCTTCCGTTGTACACACAGGTACTTAGAGTTGAAATGCTGATTTTTTTTCACCCCTTCCTTATTTATATTTTCTCCATCGATACTACGTTCTCTCACTCTCCTTCACTGAATTACTATTTTCTCTCCTCTCTCTTCACTTATACTACTCTTTCTCCTACTCCATTCTACTTCTACTTAGTGATTTTGGACAAATATATATATATATATATATATATATATATATATATATATACACAGATATGTAAAAACACTACACTCATTATCATATTAGGAGATGGGACATCAAGTTCACGGAGATATTGGTCATGTAAAAGCTTGCTTTTGTGATTCTTGCATAGACATAGGCCAGCTCAGAAAGAGGAAGAGAGAGAGAGAGAGAGAGATAGAGAGAGAGAGAGAGAGAAAGAGAGAAGGAGAGAGAAAGAGAATAAGAGAAAGTGAGGAATAGATTGAATAAAACCTACTCGAGGTATCTTTTTCATCGATGGAGATTTTATTGGGGATATCTTAAAATATTCATTACGTTTGTAGGTTTATCAATGTTCGTTCTCCACCTAACCATAGCGTGTTATAATTAATTATTCGTAGTCCTCTTTCAGTTGAAGTTTGCTATTCTATTAAAACTAGAGTTAACTTGCTGCAGGTTAATCGAAGTGCTTAGGTTGTGGTGTTATCCCTTTCCAGATTTGCTTCTGGATATTTTTAACACCGTTTATATATTGTTTTATCAAACGCATTTTATTATTTTATCACTCCACATTCTGTCCTGAAACTGACCCATCTCTCTGTCAATCGACATATGTCTCTGTTACTATATCTTTATCAGGAGAATTTCTGGAGGCAGAAGTGAACAGACTATTTTGTTTACAGATACCTTGATATTTCTGATATCAATTCTTTTGTTTATTCAACTTTATCTTGAATCCCGTTGTTGACTTCCGGACTTCATCATGTGATGCATTATAAATATATTTTATTTGTATTTCTTTCTACATATAATAAAGAAGTCTTTTCCCGTTTCTTGTTTCTAAAAAAATGTGTGTGTATGGGTGGGTGGTGGGAGAAATAAGAACCATTTCGATAATCCAATTATTTCTCGAGACTCGAAGTGAAAGAAAAGTTCTGAAGGCAATTGTTATGAAATTAGAATCCATGTTAAAAGTGTTAGCAGCGGACATTCACGCTTCAATGAAGTCTTTAAAGACATTTAGAAATCTTATGCTATATGATTTGGTAAGTGGAGAATTGGATGCTTAATTAAAACTAAGGAAGATTACACTTATCAACAAAACCATATAACTAAATATCTAACGCACACGAACTAAAACTTGATTGCAAATTTCTTGATAAAGTTGCAGAGAAGAAAAAACTAATATAAAATCTTGAATAATTATGAACGACTATATTTCATTGGTTTCTACCAAAGATATATTACTGCAAATGTTAAAATTATTTCCTTTTCAACATGTAGAATATCGTCACTTAAAGTCGTAGCAGAACAAGAGTAGATAATCGATTAATAAAATTTCTTAGCCAATAAACATATATAGAAACAACTGAAAAACTATAAAATGCGCGCTACTGATGATCACGAGACGCATCGCAAAAACTGGCTATATAACTCTTTATGCAAGAATATTTGCAGTTGGTGCTGTTTGAAGAATACCTAGAGATGAATACCTAATACTTTCAGCAATCGCTGATACACTTATAAATCTTCTGAATAATAGAGGACTCGCATGTTGAAATACATGTTTGTGCGTGTTTGTGCGTGTGTGTGTGTGTGTGTGTGTGTGTGTGTGCGCGCGTGCGTGCGCGTGCGCTACTGAGTAGCAACCTTGAAGTCCTCAGTATAGTCACGACTGGAATACCTTTAAAGCAGATCTTCTTAAGTGTGCATTGTTTTTACTTTAACAATGAACTAGAAATATTTTGAAACGGTTATGAAATGATCGAATAAAAGAGATAATTGCAATACTTGAATATTTCACGTATTTGAGACGTAACTGAGCAGCTTATATTTCATAATACCAAGCAGTGCAACACGAATTTATACGGCATTAGAATAAAATGTAAAGCACAGCTCTAATGCTGTTGTCTATTAATATTTAATATATTACAGAAAATGTTTTAATCAATGAACAGAGCATTAGAAGAAGCAGTGGAAGCAACATTTTTCGGACATAGGCTTGCTCTTTTGTAATTTTATTTATTTTAGTGTTTTAATCCGAAGAGTAAGTGCCGAATCCATCATCCCTTTCAGGGTATCCGAGATGGATGGGGAGGGGGGGAGAGAAAGTTTTTCTCTGACAGGAGATGTGGCAAGGATACTAGCAACGAAATGGACTCTGCTAAAGGCAACAAGGGGGCTGGTGACGATGATAAACTTCCTGCAAAGAACACACCCTCTAACAGGATCCTCACACTGTTTTCGTGTATCCAATTTCGCACACAAAACTGGTCAAACTGAGTATATAGTAGGAGATTACTCACCCATGATATCATGCAGTCGAAAAGTGAACTTTTAACCTCATTTCCATGAACTAAATGAATAAAATGCAATCATAATCTGATTCACATGTGAATTTAACTAAAACTTTACTTTGAGGCACCAAATACTACGGATAACATTTTAGATGACTCAAAGTTGGAATACTCTACCAATAATGTAATGCTACTTATCGGAGAATATATAGCAAATCTATTGAAATGCTGTTCTCAGGGAGATTCGTTTTTGTTCACCTAACCAAGATTCTGCTAATTAACGGAAATGATCTTTAAAGTTTTCTTTGAAACTTATCAAGCAATAAGCATCCGACTTCAAATTCAGGAAATATAAATGATTATTGAAAATCAACCATATCTCGATGCTAAAATGCACACTCCTGAGAATATTATCAAGTAACAAGTAACTCTAAGAATATAATCTAATTTTAGATATTTAGGAATTAATGTCAGTCGTTTTAGCGAATACACCTCATGCGTTATCGTAGGTCATTCTACATTCTTAATCTGCGCTATATTAATAATACGTTGTGTCAATAATATATTGATATATTATTGTTATAATAATATGACCCTTCATGAATCTTATTACACATATCAAATAGAATATATCTGATTTCAAGCATTAAGTCTTATTAATGATTTTTTTTATGTATCTTTTTTAATAATTAGTTTTGGATTATTCTTCACTGTCTTTTAAAATTTGTCATTTTATTTCTCGCTATTCAAGAAAGTGTTGCTATACTAAACATGCAGCCCGTTTATCACATATCCATTTCTGTTTTATTTCTCAATAAATGAAATCTTTGGACTAAAGCATTTCTTCTTGACGGTAATATCACTGACTGAAAGTAATGAAACAAATCTGTGTCTATTCTTTTGAGGAATGGAATATTTAATACTATTTATATTTACTTAGTGTTTAGATTGAATAACAGAAACAATCATTCCAATTCCAAGTGATATTCAGGTAAAAATAATTAAAAAAATTATCGTTCTCCAGCAACTACAACAAATTTTAGATTTCAATTCGAAACTCAACGAAAAACTTATTAAAGTTATTTGTGTTCATGTTTATCCATAACCTATCAAAGAACTGATCAATACTAATGTAGTAACATACAGAAGAAAACCTTACCTTTTCTGCACTGTCCGAGTTGAAGTGGTTCTGTATATTTTAAAAACAAGTTCTTTACACACCCTAAACAGTAAATAAGTAAATGAGTAAATAAGATATATCTCCATTCAACAAACTAATGCTTTTTCACTAATAGTAGAAATCATATTAGGTTGTAACAACCCGACAAATACTTACTTATACGCAATGAATTCGAAGTTCAAATTGCCTCCGCCTTTCTCCTGCGTTCGATAAAACAAAGATAAGTTTCACACAAGGTTAATTTAATTCATATATAAACTGTCATTGAAAATAATCTCGTGTCAATACGAGAAAGAATTCTCTTTGGATGCATAGAAAAATATGTGGGTGTCCTTATCAAGGATAAATTTTAAAATTCGTATTTTAAGCCTCTTAGGTTAGGCTTAATTATTCAATCCTGCAAAAGCTGAGTTCATAAATTTATTCATCAGAGAAAAGGAATTCATTCAGAAGAATATATTCTAATGATGACATATATATTCTAATAAAGGTTGGATTCTTATATACTATGGCAACTTCTTCATGTTAGCATTTCTTAATTGGACATCGCATTGTTGTAGTAGACGATTGTGCGTGGCTCTTACTTGAATATGACAGATTAACTATTAACATAATACAAATCTCAGCACAGTAACTGCAGAATATTCGTACATGCGTACACACGTGAACTTGTGTATGTGTTTATGTGTGTGTGTGTGTGTGTGTGTGTGTGTGTGTGTGTGTGTGTGTGTGTGTGTGGGTGGGTGTATATATGTGTGTATGTGTGTGTTTGTGCTTATTCACAATAATTCGTATCATAGTGAAGTGAATGGGTGTCATAGAATTGGCAGCTACCCGAAATAATTTATTGTGATCAGTGTATAGAAATCTGCTAGATGGTTAATGATGTACTGATTCGAATCTTTTGTGAGAAGCTAGATGGTCATAATACCAGTGTGAGAGTGTGTCCGTGAGTTTGAGATGTATTCTTTCGACTTCTTCATTTTCGTTTCTAAGTAATACAACACACTATACGATGAGAAAAAAGGCTCAACATTTTAACCGCTTAATTTGTGAACAGATGTGTCATAATCACACTTGCACGTTCTCTCTCTCTCTCACACACACACAGGCACACGCATGCACACACACGCACACACACACATACACACACACACAATTGTGCGCAGAATTATTTTCTTGTCCTGAAGAGAAGGGTTAGTCTTGGGATACAGTTGAGGATATGTTTTCGCCAGAGGAAATTCTCTGTGATAGAAAGACCTACAATTTGGAGTGCTATCAAGGGTTCTAGTTGCGTGCTACTCAGCCTTAAGGGAATGAGGTGAGATTGTGTTTTCCTTGTATGAACGGAACTTGCTTGTTTGTATGCTTTTTTTTTGTATTGATATGACCATACTAGACGACGTTTTCGTGGTCTTTGTCCATATAATCAGTGCAAGATGGAGATGGGAGGGTTAGCGGATACTGAAGAGTCGACCAAAGCGTAAGAGTCGGTGATGTAGGTAATTTCTGACACCGCAAAGCTCAAATTAAATTTACAATGCAATGTTTTCCCTACGTATTCAGAGTTACAATTAGACAACAGCTATTCGACCGATTGGCATACAAGCTATCACAGATACACTCTGACCTCTGACCCACTGGCAGACTGTTTTCTCTGCCTTTTCTGCCACTTCTACAATGATCCCTGTTCCTCGATTTTGGCAGGTCTTGTGCCACTTACACTCATGTACTCTCGATCTACTTCAAGTTTTATATTCAAGTTTTCAAGCCAGGTACTTGCCACTGCATTCAGTCCTTCCTCTAGAATCTCTACCCTGCTTAAAGCAAAACATTAACGACATAAATCTCACCACTGTCGGAAGGCTTGCGAAGGTCATTGACACGTTTTTCCTCTGGACATAACAAGTGAAAACAGAAAATTTTCAACATATCATGGATCTCCAGTTTATCATTGATAATATGGCTCATTCTGGACAGTACTGACCGATCCAAAATAAATTATTTGGAATTCGTTTTATGAGTGATGACATTGGTTTTTCATTTTCCGTGTCTCTCAGTAATCTTTGTTATTTCCTCATTCTAACGATATCAGTTATCAAGAGATACAAATATTTCGATTTAGAATTTTTATATTCTTATCTCATATGGAACAACTGCTGGATTCCATAAGAAGAGATCACATCGCAATACAGATCAATTTTGAGATAGATAATTTATGTGAAAGAACAGACAGACTATTTCAAAGTAATTTAGAATATGTAACGCTTTATGCAAAAGAGGGCCGCGTTATCTAGAAACAGAAGTGCAAGACATTTTTAATAAAAAAAATATATTTGTCAGAAATGGAGACAACTTCATAGTTTACAGTTAGATATATGGTTACCTAGCAAAATAGGAAATGAGCTATACAGGAATAAAATACAATAGTGTCGTGATAGACGCTAATGCGAAAATAATTGACAGGAGTATATAAGATCTCTCTTAGGATCTGAATATTTAACATTGCATGATTTTGCACTGATGATATCAATAGCTGCAATATACCAGTTGAATTATTGCATCACCAGAGTACAAGCCAACAAAAGCTATAATAATAGGGTTGCCATTCTACTGAGATGTAATAACCAAACTTCATGAAAACATGTTCGCTTATATCAACGCCACATACAAAGATACATACATACATACATACATACATACATATGCACACATACATATATAGTTATACATACATACACACACACACACATATATATATATATGTATGTATATATATATATATGTATGTATATATATATATATATA
>NC_068984.1:90247658-90248606 GCF_001194135.2 Octopus bimaculoides | reverse complement strand
ACACACACACACACACACACACACACACACACACACATATATATATATATATATGGACATACATACACATACACACACAAAAATATCTAAACAATTTTTTCAACATAATAGATCAACATAAAAGCAGAGATAGGAACATAGAAACTGTTAAACAATCATTACCATCGAATTTCGGATGCCTAGCATCGTAAAACAAGCAGCAGGATTCATGGAAATTTTAAAAAATGTTGCAGCTACCATCATCTCTGCTTGTCCGACATTTGTATCTCGACTAGGTTACACCATTAGGCATTCACAATAGAACTACTGGTGCAGAATGTACATGGTGGGGGTCACCAGGAACAAAAACCTCTCAGTTGCATTTGCCATACCAGAATGTACGGATATGCCGACTGAGATGCTGGCCTCCATTGCACAACTAGTGATTTCAACAATCAAAAATACAATATATATATATAAGATTTAACTGGAGGACATGTTTACCTCGTGAAAGAATAGTTGCATCCATGGAAATACTGGTTCAATAACTAGTATTGTTGGGGAAAGAAATTCCCTTAAAACAATAGGTATATATTAAGCATATAATTTATATCCAGTAAAAAAAAGAAGAGAAAATGGAGATAAGGAAGTTAATAATTATTTATTATTAACAAATTGCTTCTCACCGCCGTTTCAGTTTATAATCAATAATTTAATTACAAAATTTGTACATAGGCGCAAGAGTGGCTGTGTGGTAAGTAGTTTGCTTACCAACCACATGGTTCTAGGTTCAGTCCCACTACGTGGCACCCTGGGCAAGTGTCTTCTACTATAGCCTCGGGCCGACCAAAGCCTTGTGAGTGGATTTGGTAGACGGAAACTGAAAAAAAGCCCGTCGTATATATGTATATATATATACATATATATATATATATGTATATACATATATATATATATATGTATATACAT
>NC_068984.1:90212515-90245102 GCF_001194135.2 Octopus bimaculoides | reverse complement strand
TGTGAGTGTTTATTGAGCGAAAACACCTAAAGCTCCACGAGGCTCCGGTAGGGGATGGTGGCGAACCCTGCTGTACTCTTTCACCACAACTTTCTCTCACTCTTACTTCCTGTTTCTGTTGTGCCTGTAATTCAAAGGGTCAGCCTTGTCACACTTTGTCGCGCTGAATATCCCCGAGAACTACGTTAAGGGTACACGTGTCTGTGGAGTGCTCAGCCACTTGCATGTTAATTTTGCGAGCAGGTTGTTCCGTTGATTGGATCAACTGGAACCCTCGACGTCGTAAGCGACGGAGTGCCAACAACAAATGTATATAAGACTACAACTTATAAAATGGTTTGCTATAAGCTTAAGAGGAAGGAATCAATAGTTCTATTTCCTAAGTAATAATATTATTGGGTGAAGAAACAAAATGAGACTCAGATAGGTGTGAAATATTGAAAACAAATGCACAACACTTATCAGAAATACCATCAGACATTCAATTTACTCGTGCATTTTGAATTGTTGGCTCCCTTAGGAAATCACTAATGGGTTTCGAATTTCCATAAGACATTTAAGTTCATAAAAGAGACACCATAAAAATTGTTCGAGGATGATCAAATATACTTAATAAAAAGAAAAAAAACCCAAAAAAATCAAACAAAACAAAAACAATCTGTCTGAAAAGTAAGCGAAGCGAATATGTTAATGGTCACAAAATGTATTATCAGAGAAAAGGTTTGTGGAGCGCCCCCAAACAGTTGTGCAGCAGCGATTTGTTTTGTGTGAAAACTTACACTTGTTAGAGTATAATAACAATGGAAGATTTGATGAATATCAAACTTTTCTGGAAGGAAAGCAATTATAAGCATTGAGTGTAGTCTTCTTTAATCAACCAGCAATGTCTTCTGTCCACCATACAATCAAATATAATGATAATATCAAAAATTTAGGATTAATGATAAAGATTAGTTCACATCCATAAGAATATCTATTGTTGTTGCGTAATGTAAATTAGTAAGTACGGAAGTTTAGCCGCTGTAATTGACACCAGTATAATATCAATAATCAGTTCATCGACTCTGAACATATGAAAGCGACATTACAAACTGATGCAATTTGTAATCAGATTGTAGCCATCGACATAAAACAATATATAATATATTTTGATTATTTTCCACTTTTGTTACTGTGATATAATAGTCTGAGAAGTTAGAAGATGGTGACATCAATCAATACTTTCATAATTATCATACCAGCAGGAACACTATCCACCAGACAATTTTCAGTTAATGATATGCATTACACACACATGCACACATATTTGCAGCTGACGCTGCTGGTCAAAGACTGCACTTTATCGGTAGTTCCGGAAGCTGTTCTTTATACTTTCCTCGGGTGCACTCCATAGTCAGCAAGACTAACATATCAACTCTCTCTACATACATACATACATACATACATACATACATATATATATACATATTTATAGTTCAAAGATGAGATTCAGATATTCTACAGATAGACAACGCTTAGTCCGACCTTTTTACATGTATGCATATATACATTCATTATCAATCTGTGTTGCAAGATTCCTGATGTGAAATGGTGAGTTGAAACAGATATTGTTGTGTTTCGGGACGGTCATGGTTCTTTTTTTTTTGCCAAATAAACACACAGACATGCACACAAACACACAGACATGCACACACAAACACAAAACAGGCGCAAATGCATGCGCACATAAGGGTACACATCCTAGAAGAACAGAATGGAGTAAGTGGAGCAAGAGCACACACGAAAACGAAAAGTGTCGCTGAAGAGCTCACAGATGTTTGATGAAAGATTTTCAGACAACGGACATGACTTAAAATTAAAAAAAAACAGTAATAAACGAGTGAAGAACAAATATGTAGTGCATGTGTTTATTTGGCAAAAAAAAAAAAAAAATGACGATCCCGTAATAAAACAATATACATTCTTTGTATTTCCTGTATTTAATATATTTTATATATTGATCTGTCCAACTTGCTTATCCCTACATTTTCTTCTACATACATACATATCATGTATACATACATACATACATACATACATACGACGTCTGATCAATAAGTGTACGGACTGTTGCTATAGTAACGAAGCTAAAGCACGCAGAGTGAAGCTACTAGACACAGATTAACCTCCAAATCTGCTGTGCATGCGCACTAAGTTTTAACGTTCTAGCTCACTTCCGCTGTTTATAACAATGCTTTGAAGGAAGGTGAGTAGCTTGTGATCGTCGCATTGACCAAAACAGAGAAAGTTGTCAAGGCGATACCTGGTCAGAGCCCTACGCAAAGTTGCAGAAAGTGTATGGAAAGGCGTGTATGATCCGCACACAAATATACAAGTGGTTTAGAGGTTTCCAAGATGGCCGAAAAATGTCGATATTGACGAACATTTTGGGAGACCCCGCAACCAGCAGACGTGAGAAAAATCGCAAATGTGTGTGCAGCTGTGAGGAATAACCGTCAAATCACCGGCCGTGAGTTATTAGAGGATGTGCAGATTAGTTACGATTCAGTTCAGTCCATTATCACTGAAGATTTTGGGTCTGTCAAGTTTGTGCCAAAACTGCTTTCAGCTGACTAAAGTGATACTCGGGTTTCAGTTGCACAAGATTACCTTGGTTGTATGGACAGCGACGAAAACTTATCTTGAGAACTTTGCGTAAGCCTCTGAGTAGGTTTCACCAAGCTTTTGGCAAAATTTGATACAGTTTCTCTGCTCAACTTTCTCTGTCATGGTCAATGCGACGATCACACGCTACACACGTTCCTTCCAAGCACCGTTGTAAACAGCAAAAATGAGCCAGAACGTTAAACCTTAGTGCACATGTACAGCAAAGTTCAAGGTTAATCTGTGCCAAGCGGCGTCACTCTGTGTGCTTTAGCTTCGTTACTATGGTAACAGTCCAGCTACTTCTTGATCAGACCACGTACATACATACACTTATCTATCTATCTATCTATCTATCTATCTATCTATCTATCTATCTGTCTGTCTGTCTCCACTGCTTGCCTGCCTGCCTGTTTGCCCGACTGTGTGCCTCTCTACCTGCCTGCCTGTATTTCTGACTGTCTCTATTTCTGACTGTCTCTATCTATCTATCTATCTATCTATCTATCTATCTATCTATCTATTTATCTATCTATCTATAAGAATGGATTTATGTACGAATATAATAGACTCAAGCTCTGGGGCATAGTGTGTTGTGGTAATTGAAAGGACGTTGTTAGGAATTGTGATGTTGGTTTGAAGCAACCGGAAAGAGTTTCGAGGTTGGCATGTGTACCTGCAAAGTGGTGGGTACTGGTAAGCTGGTGCATTGGAAGCGGATAGATTTGGGAACATCGTGGATGTTCCGGAATTTTGAAATTGCATCCATTTTAAAATATATGATAGAAACGATTTTTTTGCTCATTCTTCTGTGAACATATATATTAATTTAAATATAAGTTTGAAAATATATTGTATAAACTATTAGATCTATTAATTGTTTTTTTAGAAACTGAGGATGAATAGAATGGTTTAAGACATTCTTTATAGTTATTTGCTTAACTGGCGTGTATGATTCAAACAGAAAGTTTCTAAGTTATGCTATAAATGAACATAATTGTTAAAAGCTGAATTCACTCCACCTAGGAATGGGATGACTGTTATATCGCACGTTCGGATGACCTCTACTCAACTATGAATCTTTATTATAGGCATATAGCCTGAACAAAGAATGGACACTACAAGGACAGACAACACAAACGTGGTGTATATATAACATGATGAAAAATGAAGTATTTATAATGGAAAAATGGAATGGCTTACGAGCCCCCAAAGCTCGCAGCTCCATTTCTCTGTTCTTGTATACAATCTTTTAATCTTAAAAAATTTCATCCGTTATGAATTCCATTAGATAATCCCAATCTACCACATTGGGTAGACTTTCGTAACGCATATGTTTCCGACTTTCTAACATTGTCCGGAAACGCCTCTCTCAATCTTTCCATCCTTTCTTTCTCCATCGTATTGATGGAGAAAGAAAGTCTGAACATATCTTTACCCGGTTTTTCTCTCACCAGTCCTTTCATCTTCGCTAATCTTTTTTCTATCTCCGTTCCTTTATCATAGAACACCAGCCTTCTCAAATTCTGTCCCTTAGGTCTTTCTACATTTTCACTATATTTCATACGTTCTAGCACTTTATCTACCCACTCATTCGTTTTTTCCTTCCTTTCAGCTTGAATTACTTCACTCGTTACTTGCACCGCTTCTTGAGTTCTAATCTCTGTATCTTCTATTTCATCTACTATCTTCTTTTTTCCTTTCTTCTTTTTTGGTGTTTTTGGTGGCGATTCCACCCGAGCTCTTTTTCTGTCTGCTGCGACTTCCATTATCTCTTCCTCTTTATCTTCTTTATCTTCATCTTTTTCTTCTTTCTCTTCGTCTTTTTCTTCTTTCTCTTCGTCATTTTCTTCTTTCTCTTCGTCTTTTTCTTCTTTCTCTTCGTCTTTTTCTTCTTTCACTTCGTCTTTTTCTTCTTTCTTTTCGTCTTTTTCTTCATCTTCCTCTCTCATAACGTCTTTATGCACCTCTACAACCTGTAACTCTTCTATATCCAATTCTCTTAGGGGACACTTCGCCTGCATGTGTCCCCTACTTCTGCATTTATAGCACACGGGTGTCATCGGAGAGTACCAACTCCTCCGCAATGTTGTGCAGATCTGGTAGGGTTATATGGGTTAAAACTTTAAACCCAAAACCCCACCAGTTGATCTCCTTTGATTTTTCCACTTTCGCAATTTCCACCTCCTCCTTGCAATTAAAAATTACTGCTGCTACTAACCATTCTTCATCTATCTCGGGGAGTATTTTTCCTATCCTTATCCTTGCTGCTCTTCTGCCACAGTATACAGGCAACAGTGCCCACTTATCTGTTCTCAGAGGTACAGTGGAGTACCTCTTCGCCTCTTCTTCACTCTTGAAACGCACCACCACTGTACCGTATTTCTTGCCTCTCGCGTGAAATGTTGTTTCGTCCTTAATTTTTATCTATTCTAATTTCCTTTAGCTGCATTGCGTCGGCTGACAGGCTTTTGCCCGCCGCCGCCGCGTAGCTAGCAGTCTGCATACCCAACACTGGGTATAAAAACAATTCACGAATGTTCAACAAAAATTAATAACAGGCAAGAACTTCAACAATTTTCAATAACAATTTGCAATAACAATTTTCAACAACAATTCAACTCACGGCATCTCCGCTCTCAAACACAACTTAACTCGAAATCACCAACGCAAATTCTGAAGAACTCTACTCAACTACTCCGACGTCTAGACTTCTCCCTCTATATCTACGTATTGGGCTAGCCTACTTCCTCGACTGGGCGTCGACACAACAATGGCAATAAAAAATATTAGAAGTTGATCAATATTACATATTCATATTTTCTCTTGCAATGTTTTAAATACACAATTTATTTATCCAACAAAAAAAAAAACCAATTCAATATCCGCTTATATATTTATTGTTATTTAATAGAAACGCAAAAATACATTTTCGACTTTTCCTTGCCTTTCCTCTTTTTCCCGTTCTACACCTATATTATAAAAAAGAGCAACGTCAAACGTTAACATGTTTCTGCCTCTATGCACACACACACACACACACACACACACACACACACACACACACACACACACAAGTTAAAGTAATAGCTACCAGGATATCAGGCGTTGCTCGAAATACAGACGGTTTTCCACCTTCAGCATTGACATAAAAATTGCAGGAGTAGAATATATTTTGAGGGATATATAGTTACTATTTCTAGTAAGTTGACGCATCATGTGAAAGCTGTATCCTGTTGTATAAAAAGAGAAAATGTTGGATAATGTGCTCCTGGATTACCTGACCATAACGAAAAGAAATAATCACGGCTATAACAATGTTTCATTACAAGTCTGCTCCATCAGAGCTGATCCAGAACCAGGTATTAGTGTCCAATATGCGGTGAGCTGGCAGAATCGTTAGAACGCCGAGCAAGATGCTTAGCGTCATTTCGTCCGTCGCTACGTTCTATGTTCAATTTCCACCGTGGTGGAGTTTACCTTTCATCCTTTCGGGGTCGATAAAATAAGTACCAGTTGAGTACTGGGGTCGATGCAATCGGCTTGGTCCCATCACAAACACTGCTGGTGTTATGCCAAAATTTGTAACCAATATTAGTGTCCAATTTATGCTTCAGAAATACTTACGTGAATGATATTTAAGGAAATATTTGAAGTGGAAGAGAGGGAGAGAGAGAGAGAGAGTGAGAGAGAGGGAGAGAGAGAGAGAGTGAGAGAGAGAGAGAGAGAGAGAGAGAGAGAGAGAGAGAAAGAGAACAGAAGGAAGAGATAAAGAAAAGAGGTGATGTGATGAGTGTGAAGAGAGAGAGAGAGAGAGAGAGAGAGAGAGAGTGACAGAGAAAGAAAGAGAAAGAGAAAGTGAGAGAGATGAGGATATGCATGCATACACGCGCACATATATGAGAAGAAAATAGCGCAATGAGGCGTGGCTTCCCAACCATATAGTTCTGGGTTCAGTCCCAGTGCGTGGAACCGTGGGTAACTATCTCCTACTATAGCCACGGGCCGACCAAAGCCATGTGAATGTATTTGGTAGATGGAAACTGAAAGAAACCCGTCATGTATATGTGTGTGCGTGTGTGTTTGCGTATGTGTGTCTTCTTGTCCCCCACCAGTGCTTGACAGCTGGTTTTAGTGTGTTCACGTCCCGGTAAACTAGCGATTCGGCAAAAGAGAATGATAAAATAAGTACCAGACTTAAAAAAGTTAGTCCTGGGGTCTATTCGTTCGACTAAATTAAAGGCGGTCACCCAGCATGGCCTCAATCCAATGACAGAAACAAGCAAAAGACAGTAAAAGAAGATATATGTGTGCGTGTGTGTTTTTATATCGTACCACTGCTTGACAAACTGTGAAGGTTTGTTGACGTCACCGTAACTTAACGGTTCGGGGAAAAAGATAGAGTAAGCGCTAGGCTTAGAAAAAAATATATTCGGTCGATTCGTTCGATTAAGCCTTTGAAAGTGGTGCCTCAGAATGGCCACAGTTTAATGAGTAAAATAAATAAAAGTTAAACGACGAAGTCATAAAATTTAGAGAACAGGACAATGACTAACGAGGAACAAGACGAAACGAAAACAAGGAATGTAGAATGTCTTTCAAAAAGAACTCAGAAAAAAGGTGGGAGGTGGGGGTAAAGGAAATATAATCATAAACAAATAGACTTAATGAACAGAGGATAAAATCCGTCTTTTTCAGTCCAATCAAACTTCACTGTAATTTCTAATACTTGACGAGATCACTCTGTTTTGCGGTGCCGATAGCCTTAACTAGCTATTACAGATGAAACTATTACATAACAAGATGATAACTATAAACATCATAGAGACGAAAACCGATCATGGCATGTAAAACAGTTTTTTTTTTTTTACTTGGGCGTGAAAATAACACTAAGGCGAAAATAGAAAGAATAGAAGCAAAAAGAAAGGGAAGTTCAATCAGTGTAGCTGTCGATGAAAAGCAGATAAACAAAAGAAACACAGATACACAAAAGCAGAGAGATGGAGTACTTATTTTAAAATCCGGTACAATTATATCGTTCTCTTGGTCGAACCGCTATGATACGGGGGCAATAAATATACCATAACCAGTTGTCAAGCGGTGGTCTCACACACATACACACACACATACGTGCGCGCGCGCACTCACACACACGCAACCATACACACATATATATTTATATATAACGGGTCTTCAGTTTCCGTCTACCAAATTCAGTCACAAGTCTTTGGTCGGCCCGAGGCTATAGTTGAAGATACTTGCCCCTGGTACTACGTGGACTGGACCAGGAAGCATGTGGTTGGGAAGAAAACTTCTTATCTACATGTACTTGATACATACACACATAAATACACACACATAAATACACACACATAAATACACACACATAAATACACACACATAAATACACACACATATATATATACATACATAAACATACATACATACATACATACATACATACATACATAAGTTACGTCGTATGTAAACAAACAAGTTTGTTTTCGAAGCGTTGAAATGCATTGTATCTTTCTACTTGTTCTACATCTATCTATCTATCTATCTATCTATCTATCTATCTATCTATCTATCTATCTATCTATCTATCTATCTATCTATCTATCTATCTAATGAGTATATGTCAATTAGTGAGTTGATGTGCTGAGTTTGGTCGACCTGTTATCATCCGCAGTTGGGGTATATTTCCGCTGGATCTTCTTCAGGAATTCTGCAGTGTTAGTTGAGATAATAATCGATTAAGGAAACAGAAGATGGATTTCTTATGACTCTTTATTTTGTACGACGATCGTTTCGATCAGTCCTGCGATTGTCCCTTATAGGTGGGGTGCTGTGCATCATATTGTTGCATCAATTTTGCAGTCTGGGTCACATAAAGGGCTGTTTCGCTAAAAATCTTGAGTTTAGGCGATCATGTTGCTATTTGCCCGCTTCACTTAGGGAATGAGGTATTGCTGCAATTATCCTTATTAAACATCCATAACAGATAATATATATATAAACTGCAGATATGAAAGAAAGAAAGAAAGAAAGAAAGAAAGAAAGAAAGAAAGAAAGAAGAAACTTTTTCTAACAAGGGAAAGTAAATGGGAGAAGGACATAGATAGGATGAAACCTGTTGAGGAAGGATATTAAGTGTGTCATCACAGTCACTTTAAGCTTAAGGCAAGGTTTATGCAGGTGTCGTGTTAGAGACAGTATGTCACGTGCTATAGCTATAGCACGCTGAGTTGTCAGTTCATTCAACAGTCACCTATGACCGGACACACTCATATGCATATATATATATATATATATATATATATATATATATATATATATATATATATATATATATATACGTATACACGCATACACGCGCACACACACACAGATGGATAGATATACTCTTCAGTAGAGGATGACACATGTCAGGACGCTAGATCTAATGCCAACTACTCTTGACAAAGGCCCTTCACATCTAATCATTTTATTTCACAACTAAATCTCACACTCCAAATCCAGAGTTGTGCAGATGAACGCAGCTGAGGTCACTGCATATCACTAGACAGCAATGTCAGCTAAACGATCACCATTGTGGAGCGTAACATGCACTCTCAAATGCTTCTCTAAAAAGGTGACTAGAAAGTTTGAAGAATCCTATTATTATTCAGCAATTATTCATCAAAGTTTGAAGAATCCTATTATTATTCATCAATTATCCATCAAATCAATACACGTTATTTTATAGAGGATAGTGAGCTAAAAAAAACAGATCCCATACAACCCTAGTCAGTGCACTACCAAAAGAATATTAGACCGAATATATGAAAAATACACGGGCGTTTCGTTGTAGAGCATACATACAGAATATTGTTCAATAGTCATACACTTAAAATTGTTTAGAACTGCAACCCTAACATGGAACAGATAATTGCACATGAACCCAACGCAAAGACTGAGGTTGGTTGTTTATGCAAGGAACCAGCAGCGTGTCTACTGAATGGAGCTTATTTACAAATAAGCTGTAAATTAACAGATACTAACGATAATTTTATGAAACGATACGTGGGGACTCATGCAATAATCCTCCATGCAGAGATTCTACAGCTCTACAGCTTATCCAGAGACAGCAACAAAGGAAAGGCCGCAAACCTTACAAATTATGTCTAGAAATTAAAGAGAATGGAACAATAATTGGAATACTATAGAAAATTCCGGCCCAGACGTACATGCCACTGAAAGACGTATGCTCTGCAATGCTGAAAAGAGGAATTCAGGGAAACCAAAATTATATTTTAATGTTAAGCCAGAGAGATTCCGCCCTTGCATGCATGCGAGAACATTCCTTCTTAGGATAAGACTTTTTATGAGAGCATGCTTGCAAAAATATTTTTCTCCAAATTCTCCTTAATTCTTACGTATAAATATATGCGCGTGTTGTTTGTATTTATACGAGTGTGGAAATTACGTAGGTTCAGCGTGAAAAGATTTTGAAAAAAATCACGGTTATCGATAAAGTTTGAAGTAGTGGAGTACAAGAATTTAATTGATTTTAAAAAAAATGAAGTTTGGTAGCATTTTTGCTGAAGCGTAAAATGTTACTTAATTTTTTGAATGGCTATGATAATTGTTCTACTAGGCTTTTGTTATTTATATTTTTAAATTTTTGGGTGACATGAGTCTTGTAGGCATTCATTCTTCTTCATTAAACCACTTCTGGAGAGCGCCTCTATGTATGATGTATGATCAGTAAAATATGTTTATTGGCAGACAGGTTTGTAATTCTAGGCGAGATGTTTTTAACTAAATTATTAATATCCATCGCTTGGTTTGAATTCTTTAGGAGTGGTGGTGGTGGAAACTTTATACTTCTAAGTTAGGAAGTTAGAAGTATGAAGCTTCATCATAGCAATAAAAGGTCTATTGTCATTAAAGAATGTGTGCGCATATTCTTTGGTTTATCTGTTTCTTGTGGATGAAAGTGGTTGAGTAATATAAGACCATAATTATATGGTCGTTAAAAGAGAAATACGATACTCAGGTGTGAATGTGAAGATCAGAAGTTCCTTTGTGGGACTCGGTTGTTGATTTCATTTAAAGCTTGCTAGTTATTTTTTATAAAACAATTGTAGTGATGAGAGAAATCTATGGTATTTTTCCAGGTCAAATTAGTGGTGGTTTTTAGTCTTGTGTGATTGGATAAATATGATTAGATATCTTGATGTCATGTATTTTCATATTTGGTGTTTTCTGGAAATTATTGCCGCCATTTCGGAATATACTATTTTTATCCGGAGAAAACGGGTTTTTTTTGAGACAGTGATAAAAGTTTATTTGTAGGCTTTTGTTAAATTTGAATCAGTGTTTAGAAGAAAATGGTCCTACTTTCCTTTTTTTGTCAAATAAGTGAGGGTATTAACTGTCTTATAATGAAGATTTCAGTTATTTTCATTAATGAGTTTTGTAGTTTTCTTTAGTAGAAAACAACGTTTTAATGGAGTCGATCTATTGTTTCTGCTCTCTGGTATTATGTAAGTTCACTACTAGAATGCCCGTAATAATTATTTGTGCTTGATCGTAGATTCAAGACTTTTATATTCTAAATAAAATGCTCAGTACTTCAGAAAGCAGAGTTGAATATAGAAGTTTATGAGCGGCTACATTTTCGTCATAATTCATCTGTACTTGCAACTTCTTCAAAGCAATTACATTACATCTGTGCTGAATAAGGATATCAGAAGTACAGAAGTATGGATAGTGATACAGCCATTATGGAAAAAACAAGATACAAAATAAAGATATGAATAGAGAGGGGAATAACAAGAGAGAATAACAACTTGACAAAAGTGAAAAATAAGATTAATGCAGTTTGGAATAAGGAGCGTGTCTTACATTGAAATTTGACATCGAATAGATTTTGAAAAATTTTCTAGTGAGGCATTGATTCGGAAAAAAAAAACGACATAATGAAATATTACAATTAACGAAAAATGCAAATATGTTGACTGACTAAAATAAAGGAAAGAATGGTTATGTAGCTACAGATTAATACATGATGTTGAAATTACTTTGTATAATAGAATCTGAATAGTGAATAAAGTAATACTTTGGGCCTCAAAGCACTACTGACGAAAGCGAAATTATTAACATTTGGAATATCGATTTAAAAAAATACAGGGCATTGAAGGAAAAAGAGCAAGACAGGGATTGGGTACATGAGGGATACAAATTAAAAGATAAACAAATTAAAATAACCGGACACAGGTATAAACATAGATTTTAACATGTTTAGTTTCGAATAAATACATATACCCCCTTTTTTTCTCTCTCTCTCTCTTTTACACACGCACCCCCCACACATTTCATATGGTTTCGTGTTGTTTCTTTCCAGCACAATCTCTTTATCCTACCTTCCCTCTTTAGGAAGACTTAATCTCTAGTCAAAGATATATTCGAAAGATCATGAATTTGGTGAACATTTCTGTCAGGATTTCTTTTACGTCTTTTCTTTTCTCAATAATTTCTTCTTTTTCTACTTCTCTACTGCCTCCTCTTCTAAGTACTGTATCATTTTATTGTCATTCTTGCTCTTACCTATATATAGTCTTATATTGATTTTGTCGGTTTCTTTCGTCGAACCATCGATTTATGAAGACAAACACAAGTACACACACACACACACACACAAACATAGACAACACAGACACAGACACACACATACATCGCTGGCCGCTAAAGCTTTTTTATTCTCTCTCTGTTTATTTTCACGTGTTCCTTTCTGTTGAAGAGCGTAGGTTCGAAACATAAAAGATTTTCTCACCGTCCTGAGCGTTAAACTAATACACCTGTTTTGTGTCTCTGTAAATTCCAACTATATATATATATATATATATATATATATTCACACGTAGATGTGAGCTCATTGATGATGCAAACAAGGTGGAGAAAATAGTACTCGAATATCAAAGGAAGAGTGAAATATTTCATTGAAGCTGAAATGACTTCATAAATTATTACTCAGAGTGTTTCACGTTGCAGTATTCACAAGAATGCAATAGTTTTACATATTTATAAGTATCAATGACAACCAACTCATTGAATAGACATCTAAAACTGATTGGATCATTAGTATTCAAAATAACGGCAATGTGTTGTATAAAAGCGATTGAGAGTAATAGGAAAATATATTAACATATAAGCGAGTCAAATATAAATTAAAATTATATTGTTAACATTCGTAGGCACTGGGATAAAAAAAAAAATGCATAAAATAAGAAAGAACTTATCAGAACACACGGCAAATTAAAAGGGTAATATAGAAAGGGAAATGAGACTAAATACAAAACATATGATATAAGTTTATAAAGTGTACATCAAAGAATATTCATAGAAAAAATGTGCTATAGGAAACAAATGTGTAAATATAAAGTGTATGTAATGAAAACCTTATGTAAAGAAATATATATATATATTAATCAATATAGTTATCATACAGGCACTTTTGGATGGTATTTGGATGATACCGTGGATTTTTCGCGGTGGCAGTGGTACAGTGAACTATTGTCAAAGTTCAGGTTCCACCCCACCCCATATATGTATATGCACACACACACACACACACACACACACACACACACACACACACACACACACACACACACACACATATATATATATATATATATATATATATATATATATAATATAATATAGTCATATGCATATATACATAAGTACACTACATACATTTATACATATGCATATGTGGGCACAGGACGTCACCAAACGTAAACAACAAAAATACGAAGTGCGAGGACATGGAATATGAACATTTTTTGCGAACAACCAATGAAACAAATGAAATCAAGACAAACAACACAAAGAATGATCCTTCATCCGTTGTTGGCTGTTTTTCTAATCCGTATTTCGAGCAATTCACGACAAAATACGCCTTCGATAAAACAGTTGCTCCCGCAAAGCAAATTAAATTAAATTTGGGATTTTGCGGAGTGTCAAAATTGGTGACAAAAACAGGACAGTGAAAACAAACAGGAAGGGATATATATATTATATATATATACATACATACACACACACACACACACACACACACACACACACACACACACACACACACATATATATATATATATATTACATGTATATCCCTTATAAATTGTTACTTTTCTTGATCTTAAATAGGTATTTTTCAGTTACTTAAGTCTATGCGAGATGGTTATACTCTATCCATATAAACGTATAAATATCTGTGTATGCACATGTGTGCAAATATGCACATATATCAATGTGTGCGTAATTGTATGCATCTTTACTTTTTTTCTGATTTATGGCTTCAAATTAATAGATAGCATGTTTATCTTTCCAGTTATTCCATAAGTAAATGTCCTCAGCAATCTTTATAGAAACCACCTAAAAACTAATTAATCAAGCACATGAATGAATATTGAACTGATTCTATGTACTCTTTCCTTTTTAATGTTTATAATTGATATATACACATCTTTTACCTATTTTGGTCACAATAACATTTTTGAAAATCTTAAATTTTATTTTTATGTAACATTGCAATATTGTTTATAAACAATCGCCCATAGTGCCCCAAAATAAAATTTCCTCTATATTAACATCTTAGGTTTTTTAGCGTCTTATGATTTAAAGTCTTCCCCTACCCAGCTTCTTTTTATCGACAGTTACTTATATCCAGCTGGCTACTTCTAATGTCTTCTTTCCTCCCTGAGGAAAAGGGATACATATGATAATATTTATGACCATACCTAGCCATGAGCTGTCAATTCACTCTTGTCCTTTATTTAAAATAGTCACAGTCTTCTAGTCTCAGATTTAGTAGTTGATAAAGAGATAAATGAATTAGAAATGAATTACAATTCCTTACAACACTATGACCCTAATAGGCTTCATACGATTCTTGGAAGTGTAGTCTATTCTTAGCTACAATAGGGACAACATGAATTTCTTCCATCTTCTTGCTCTCTTAAAATATTTGAGAAAAAATTATATTAATGTGTCCTACTGGTTAAAAATCTATTTATTTATTTGGGCAGCTGAAGATGGCCCTGCATTTAAATTGATGTAATGATTGCATTGTTCAATTAAATGGAGCCACTTGAAACGGTCGTACTGCATCACTACTTGATATCTTGTTGCTTATTTTAATTTTATGCACACACACACACACACACATCACAAGTGAGGAAGTTTTAATAAGGTTATGTTCAACAACTATTTTTTAAACAGTTATGTGCTGTACTTGAAATTCGTCTGAAGATGAATATGGTGCCAGTATATGATATGTATGTTTTACCGATACTCTACTGTTCTTTCATCTCATAATAATCTCGTATGAAATAACGAAAAGTGTATGTTGCGCTTAGAGTTGGTGCTTCGCTATTTCGACTCTACGTTGAAAGAAATAAAATATTTATAACCAGGTGTGGCTATGTAGATAAGTGCAGGCGTGGCTATGTTGTAAGAAGTCCGCTTCTTAACCACATGCTTCCGGGTTCGGTCTCAGTTCATGGTACTCTGGGCCGACCAAAGACATGTGAGTTGATTTGGTAAACGAAAATTTACAGAAGCCCGTCGTATAAGTGTGTGTGTGTGCGTGTGCGTGTGTGTGTATGTGTGTGTCTGTGTGACTGTGTTTATCTTTTCCCCACCAGTACTTGAGAATCGGGGTCGGTTTGTTTACACACGTGTAACTTAGCGCATCGGCAAAAGATATCAATAAGATAAGTACCAGGCTTTTAAAAAATAAGTACTGGGTGTTGATTTGTTCAACTAAACCCTTTGAGGCAGTGTTCCAGTATGGTTGCATTTCAGTGACTGAATCAAATAAAATAGAAAACACTCGAATAGAAGTAGAGGAATAAACAGGAAATTGTTTAGTATTAAAGCTAAGTCTCCTAATTAGCTCTAATACTAAAGCTTACTAGTATTACAAAAACATTGCTGGTGACTGAAAATTTGAATTAACGGAGCTCATTAGAAGTGGAAGAGCCATCCAGGTATTACGTCACAATCTCAGAACCAGTTATTCAATATTTTATTCAGCTGGCCATTTTATTTAGTCTTATTTATCATAATATATCTAGATTGCATTAAAGTCAATATTTCTTTTGTTTTTGTAAGTATAGCGGACAGGTTTCTTTATCTATAAAGTGGCTTTTATTAATGCATTTATTGAATCTCTATTAAAACAGGCATATTTGATGTAATGAGAAAGGAAGCAAAGTGCAAAATAATTGAAGCTTAGTTCTTTGGAATAAACACACACATACACACACACACACACACACACACACACACACACACACACACACACGCGCGCGCATGCAATAGACAACTAAGATGTCTTGCAATTATTATGTCAGAATTTTATATTTACTCAATATATAGGGAAATAAAATAGAGAGATAATGTATAATTATAACTGCTTTATTTATTTGAAAATACATGCCTATAAATTACCTATAATGTATAATACATTTCTTACGTATAATCATTTCATACGTAAATGTTACAGCAACCTTCAATGTCTTCAGCAACCTTCATTCTTTTTTACATTCATTGTTACAGCAACCTTCATTCTTTCCAACATTAATATTTAATATAGATTCTGTGTATCTATTTAAATAATATGCTGGGAACGAATTACGTAAAATTAAGAATATTTTTGTTACAATGCAAAAACACTTTGTTGCATTTCTCTTATATACTGAGTATTAAAATACAAAACCAAACAAAACGTGACAATAGAGGTACTCGAAACTTTATTCGAAACAACTGTATTGCATATAACATATGTATATTTGGGCGTAAAAATGGCAGTAAGATTGCGGAAGTTATGAAGCAGAGTTTCTATATTTGATGGTGACGGGTTACGCACTCACTTCCCTGCTTCTCATCTGCCTTTGTTTACATGACTAATGAAGGGACAAATCTGTACTGCAGAACAAATCACTATCTTCACTATTTCTCTTTAGTTAGATCTTTTACAATGCGCAAAATTTCCATAGACTCATTTGAATGTTATAAATCTCACTCGGGTTAAAGTACATATTTTGCACTCATTTGAGTTTCGTTTTGTGGTTATGACATATTAATGTCAATTTTACATCAATTTCCAGATATACTAGGATAAGGCAGTGAAATTTAGTTCATAACTAGATTTGAATGATGGTATATGCTGTGCATACCGGATTTTAAGACTGTTCTTCGTTTGTCTTATATAGTTTTCACATACACCTAATGATCATATTGACAATTATTTCTATAAACAACATAATCATTTCTCCTACAACATAATCGGCAACAACCTAATCATGGACAACATTCAAGTAGTAGTTGTAATAATGTTACTACAAATAAAAGTAATCACAATCACTCCTGGTTATTTCACCTTCAGTTTATAGCAAAACACTTTTCTTTTTTGAATCAGAAAATACCTCGGTTTTTAAATATTGGTTTCAACCTTTGGTACAAGGCCAGTAATTTTGGGAGAGGATGTAAGTCAATTACGTCGACCGGAATTCTCAACTGGCATTTATTTTATCAACTCCACAAGGATGAAACGCAAAGTCGGTTTTGGCAGAATTTGAACTCAGAAAGTAGAGAAGAAGTGCCGCTAAGTCTTTTGTCCGGCGTGCTAACGATTCTGCCAGTTCACTGCCTTATCAGCTTCTAAACATTGCTGACTCTCTACAAGGCTCAAATGTGGTCAGGAATGAAATATTGTTTTCATATCTAAACCAGTACTGTCATTATAATACTGGCTTCTAGACCGCATTCAAAAACGGCTCCTAAGTGATTCATCTCCTAACACGCTCGAACATCTAACCCAGAGTTGTACTGACTTTTTAATTTGCCTTTATCCACTGCTTTAGAGGCCTAAGTTCCAAGAAACATAGGTCTCTATTGTAGTAGGTCCGCTCGACACGCTCAACTCTCCTCCACATGTCTGTCAAATTAATGACTGTTCCCTCTAAATCTTACATCAATTGCTGGGCTCAATCATTTTGTCCCCCAAATTCCCAAGTCTACATTTCCAGATTTTTAACTGTATAAATCTCACATGTCACGGAGGACCTGCGATGGCGATGGGTAGAACTCCTTTGTGTAGTCTATACCACCAAAAAGAAAATAATGAAAACTAGAAAGGATAAGGTTTGACTTCCATAGACATTTTTTCGCTGCTTAAATGAATGCAGAGACTTGCTAAAGTCGGGAAAGCAGCATATCTGGAAGGGAGGGTGGTAAACAAAATTAAATGTGTTTTGTATAATATAATATAAAATAAATAATATAATATGATATAATATATTTCTAAAAAACATTAAACTTTAGTTTATTGCTTCATTTGAAGCTTGCGACAAAATGGCGTGTAGTTGCTTGACAATTTGTGAGATATGGGAGTTGATGGTCCGTTCAATAGCTGCTTCATTGATTAAAGAAATATGATTAAAGTTTGGAGAGAGTAGTAAGCTCACTTGATTGAAATATTTGGTATTCTATTAAGAAAATATTTTGAACTCAATGTTGCACGTTTGATAGTAATTAACGCTTACGAAAGTCGATACCATTACGCCTATATGCAACGATTATGTATAAGGCAAAGGCAAGTTAGTCTTAATGTATTTAAAGCATGGAGTGTTATAAAACTCACCAAAGTTATATACGCAGCAAGCAAGACTTAAACTTAATCAGCCAATGGCTAATATCTTTGTTTTCCCGGCATGTGCATGTGAGAAATCTGGGAAAATTTCGGTATTTTCCTGACCTCACCAGCAAAGTCTATCTTACTCAGTACATGTTAAAGTAGTAAAGAATGAATCACTAAGTAAATATACAAGACTGAACTCATATTTGCCTAGGAAACTTGAAATGAGTCAGGAGGGAACAATGTAAGTGACAAGAGAAGGAAAGTCAAGTGAATCGAATGGATCTGGGTGATTGTAATACGGGAGTAGCTAGTTCCGAGGAACATAGGCACTATAGCAGTGGAGAACAGTAGCAGTTAAGTTAGTGCTAACATATTTAATGTACGAATTACGGATGCAATACAAGAAACGACTAAATTATTTAATCTTAGCAAGTAGGGGTGTAAGTCATAAAGAAGAACTTAAAAACTCTATTTTAAAACTAGAATTGCCGTTGAAAGTTACAATAAATGAACATTACTGCTTTCTTATATAGTCTGATTTCTGTTAATTAGTCTTGGAATGGGAATAAAGTTGATGCTGTATACATTGAAGGGTTGGATTATTGAGTTTGTGTGGGATGCGTTTGTAGGAACTATATTTCATAATATTGTAGAAATTCGTACAAGTTTTACTTAACGCTTAACAAAGCTGTGTTAACAAAGAAATAAACTTGAGAACAAGCTTGCATCGTCATAAATCACCGGAAACCGAGCTAATACCTATTTAAATATCTTACACAACGACCTGTTTCTAACATTCATATCTCTTTATCCAAATTCAATAGCAACGGGATAAAATTTAATCACGCATTTAGGTTGACCAAAATAAAATTCATACAAATTAAAATGATGAAAATATCCAAACTATTTCTTGTTGGTCATATGACTACGTAGAAGCTACCTTGCTGCCAATGGTAAATGCTAAAGGCATACTACTTACTGTCCCCTTTCCGCAGACAAACAATATAAAGTGAAATTAGAAACTGCTGAAACTGTTTGTCCTGCATTTCAATTGCTTTCTAACAACAACAACAACAACAACAACAACAATAATAATAATAATAATAATATTTTCTTAATTACAAATCATGTGGTACGGCGCAGTGTAAGCAGACTCTTAACTTCTCTGCTTCTGCAAAATAAATCTAATCACAAACTGGGTCACTTACTAAATTGTAGATGATTGGAGTTTAAGTCATCAAGTTGCTAGCAACTTTTAGAATTACAATTAACGCTAAATGAGAAAACTAAAGGAAATTATGCGGACCATTTTGCAGAGAATGAAGCATATTTGTTAATCTAATATCTCCATATTCGTATTTATATCTAAATCTTCGGTTCGCACCATCATATTCATAACTGTCATTAATAGCATAGAAATTGTCAAAGCTATATCATCAAGATTAGTTTTAATTTCTAGCAAAACATAATTTTGTAAATAGTAATGTTAAAAGTCATTGAATAGGAAATCTATTGATATCTTCGTTTATCAAACATTAATAATACACTAATATTTTCCGTTTTAATTATTACTCATTAGCTTTTAAGAAGAAAGTCAAATCCGTTTCAGTTGTTCTTCAAATATCTATCAATAAAGTTCAACTGGACTTAATGACTCTGAGACGAATTTGTTCACCATATTGTATTTCATGAAAACCGGAGAAAAAAAAAGTATAACTTGATCTCAACTTTAGTAACCAAACTTCAATCAATCATATTCTATATGCATATTCATAACGAAAACAGGCCTAATATATAATTTATATATTATTTATTACGGCGCAAATTACATCTTAGAAACCATTTATATCTACTTTGAATCGTAGAAAATATTAAATTGCATTAGCGTGTAGAAGACGAGATAACTTTATTTGACAATTAGTTGACACATCAAAGAAAAATTGTCCTTTTTGTTATGTTGTTTTTCTTTTTTATAACTTCTCAGTTTGTTGCTGTCTACTTAATTGGATAGTTCTTATGCTGTTTTGCTGTGATGTTCTGTTCACTACTAAGGGGTAACGGTTTCTGTAATTCTCTTGGTTGCATATATTCATATTTGATTTTTATACTTTTGCTGTTTTTGATTAAATGATTAATTGTTGTTGCAGAATCAAAGGGAATTTCACATCGTGCTTTGGCCGTATTTCCAAATTCAATTGATTTTATGAAAACAATTATATGTTGTTTTTCTTCAAAACAACATTAATGCAAAAAACAAGAAATAATCATGAACAGGTGTAGAAATCAACTAAGGCAATAAACAGTTACAGCAAAACCTTAATAAAGCCAACATAATAAAAACAATACGATTAACCAATCAATAGAAACAGAGGTCACAAGCAACAGGGCACGCTTAACTCAGCTGGAGTCAAATAAACAGAAACACTAAATAACAACAATACCGACTGCCTGTCAGTGTGACGCGAAACTCAATCTGTGAGAACGGAATTAAGTTTACACACACACACACACGCACACACGCCCACGCCCACACGCCCACTCGCGCGCACACACACACGCACGCGGACACACACACGTTAATATTTGTTTTTATGTTCAGTTATAGTAAGAACGATTTTGCATTAATCTGATGGGTTAGTCTATACTTTCATAGAGTACAAATTCATTATTTTTAAGCAAGAATATTACTGACGATGACGCAAATACAATTATTTATGACGCAATGAAGTTGTAATGATCTCTCGCTAACAAATCATCGACAAAGAACGCTGTATACATAAGGGTAACATCTGTGTAATAATAAAGGTGGATCGCTTTCGTGTCGGAATTGCGTTTTGGAATTTTATATCCAGGACGATAAGAAATAAGGTTCTTATGACAAAGTTTTCTGTGTTAAGAAGTTGGTGCATACACACCTACGTATGTACATACCTACGCGCATACGTACGTACCTACCACCTATCAACATACCTACCTACCTACCTACCTACCTACCTACCTACCTACCTACCTACCTACCTACATACATCCATACATACATACATACATACATACATACATACATACATACATACATACATACATATACACACCTATAAACATACGCCAGTATATTGTTGATAATATTACTTGAATTCCACAAAGAGCGCAATCTAAAAGTTCATATCTGTTGCGATTGAAGAGCTTTTTATTGTTGTTGTTTCCTGTTCCTTTATTTTAATTTATTGCTTAATCTATTTTGTAACAATTTCTGATACCGGAGACGTGTTTGTTACTCAGGATCATCGGGGAGTGTCGTGTCGGCGGCGATATTCGTGGTGACATTCTTGTCGATGGTGTTTGTCGTGTTAGTGATTGTAGTTTTATGGCACGTGATTCTGAGGCTGCTATTCGTTAACCGTTGGTACATCTCTATTCACCCAGTGAAGGGGCTGTTCTTTAGCATCTCATTTACCTTTTTATCACCTCACCTGTTAGGTAATTTTCAATGAAGCCATATTTTTGACAAAAAATACATTCTGAAAGAAATTTCGGAGGTGGGAAGGCGTAACAAGAACTGACTACCTTTCTTCCTGCTAGCAAAAATTGCACAATAAAAGAAGCGATAATAAAGCCCTAGTCGGCGAAAATCAATAATAAACTTACCAAGAACAATCAGCCCAGTAGGTAGTGGTGGTGCAACAGCATCTGCAGCTGTACCACCGCTACCATCACCACCGTTGCTACTACTTATTGTAACACTCGCATCAGGAACTTCAAACATGATCGCGCGCACGCACGCACACACACAAACACACTAACACACACACAAACACACACACACACACACACACACACACACACGCACACACACACACACACACACACACACACACGCACGCACACACAAGCTGGCTCATCTTTCTCGGCTGAATAATTCTCAAATAACGAAGAAAAAACAGTGGATAGTGGAATCCAAAACGCCATAACTCCACCCAAAAACCACAAACGTAGACGACACCTATCAAAACACCTCAAATTGTTACACACCAGCACATGCACCAAAACAACACAAAAACAAGAAAACAACAAAACCCTAAACCATCTTTACTACGACCAAATAATCTCCTACAACAAGAAAACACAAACAGCAACAATTAGAAAACACACAAACACAGCAACAATAAACGCATTAAAAAAAAACAAAAAACAAAAACAAAGAAAGAACAGCGAATACAACGAAACACTCAAGTAGAAAAAAGTCATTTTAACCGTGATAAACAAAGCAACAAGGAGTTAATGGAGTGCATAAAAACATCACAAAGCCGAAATAACAACAGAATGGAAAGAATTTTAAAAATTCATCCCCAAAGAGAGAGTGCTTATAAAAACAACGTACTTAGAGGATTCTTTAGGTTAACTGACAAAGATACTTGGGTTTTCACAGTTCAAATTGGTGGGCTACACAGATTACATACTTGTGATCTTCACAGTCGCCTTAGATAAGACTCATAGACAGGTCCCGCCTACTGGAAGTTGAATGTGTCTTTCCCGGAGCGAAAACTACAGAGACCTGGTTAGCGAATTACTTAAGAGACATCTGACGGGGGCAATAGTCAATAACAGGTGTTAGGGAATCCTGAAGGGAGCAATTAAATATGAGTCAATAGCATTTAATAAAGAGCAACTGATAGAGAGAAATAAATTAGAGGAAGCGATACTTTGTAAACTAGAAAAGGCAATTAGAAGAGGCGTCACGGCCAACGTGCTGTAGCAAGAATGGCCCTCGACCGTTTCTTCAATGCGAAACATGAAGGCCGCATTGTCGGACTAGAGCTCGTGCACTAAAACAAGAAGGAATAAAAACCGTCTGATGAGCTTGGTGGTGGAGGCGCGACGTGGAAACAAAACTACAATTCAGTCTTTGATAGGATGGCCGCGTAATGCGAGGCTCCAAGCGAACGTGTGCAACCTTCCAGAAACACTTTGCACAATTCTTCAGAGAAAACGATAGGTCACAGAAAATTATGGACTTTAGTACCTCCTCGATAGTCTGCTGCAACTTTCGGAAGAAGTGGCGTGGCGCTGTGAAAGGCCAATAATAGCAACTGAATTATAAAAACTATTGCGCAAGAGACAAATCGCCCGGTTTGGATGGTCTGCACTACGAATTTTATTGTTATATGCCAGAGCAGCTTGGTGACCTCTTGGCAAACCTCTATCACTTCTGGCAGCCAAAGGAGAGAATTCCCAGGTCTGTGAGCCGAGGTGTGTTAATTTTTCTGAGAAAGGACGCCAATACAGAGGATTTTATAGACCTTGGCCCCGTTTTCAGTGGCTGGATTGCAGCAGGGTGCACTGGCGTTTGCTCAGTGGTAAAAGTAAACAACCACCTTTCAGATCCGTTTCATATCTCGATCAGTCAGGGTTATCCTCTCTCATCACTTCTACACTATCTGGAGCTCGAGCCTTTGCTGTGGAAGCTAGAACCCTCGAGGGATATCCCCTTCGAACTGGGATGCAGGAGACCTGTGTCGGCATATGCGGATGACATTAGGCTCATGGTGTCCGACAGCGTGGAAGTTCAGGTGGTCGATTCCATTTTCATGGAATACGAAGCGCTAGCAGTCGGTAGCCCTGCGGCTCGGCAACTGGAGAGGCATGACTATGCCAACGAACAGCATAGTGGGTCGATGGACAGACGGATCAACAAAATTCTGGAGGACAAGAACAGGGATGAAGTTACGAGCAGTGTTTAGTCTCACTCAGAAATGGACCGAGAGGATATTATCCCTGAAAAGTCGTCGAGCAGAGGTGGTGAATGCACACACTACCTCTTCAACAAATTACCGCTGACCGTTGTACCTTGCCCTAGTACACTTTCAGCTTTCTCTTGAAAGGACGCGTCCCACTGGTCAAGCGGTCCATCCGTTGCCAGTGCTCTCTGGATGGCAGGTTTGGCATTCCATGGTTGCCAATGCGCAGACACGCGCTGCGGCTACGTCTCTTAAGATTTTCCTGGACATCTTTGATGGAGCTGCAATCCTTGGTCAAGAAAAGACCAAGATTGGGCACCTGGTATCTAGAACGTTGTCAGGCGCTCACTGCTCTCTGCCAGTCGGGCAATATGATCGGTGGAAATTCTACGGTAATAATACATAGAAATCTAGTGGTGGCTAAGAGCGATGACGTTCTCAGTGAAACTCTAGGCGTCGATGAGGATGAACGAGCTGGTCTATTACGGAGGATTTTTGGGCCCGCTACTACCATGGATAAACTTCCAGAAATCCCTGGTCTGGCAGTGTTTACCGAGGAGTAACGACAATTCGAGGTAGAGTCTACAGGCACGGAAGCTCTGTCAGCCGGGACTGTCCGAGATGTGTGCAGAACGATGAAACCATTCTGCATGCACTTGTGCAGTGTCCGAGTATTGATAACATGTGGAGTTATGTTGAACAGCTGTTAGCGCATGTGAGACAAACCGGACTATCGGCCGAATCCATAATAAGTATTGCCCCACCACCCACCTTTAACAATTTAGAGCAGGCGGTGTTCCTCTGTCTAATGACCATGGCGAAAGAGGTTGTGTGGTGGGTAATGCTGAAAGGATTGATAAGAAACACCTTTCTCTTCGGTCAAGCTCTCATCGAATTTCTTAAGTCCTACTCGGAAAGGAAAGGGAGGGTGGAGAGGGATGTGCTACCTCCCAGTGAATTTGTGAAAGATGGGTGACTGGCAAAAGAATTTAGAGTGAATTGCCCTATTCTATGTATGTGCCTGTATATTGTAGAGCATGAGAGAGGGATCGTACCTTTGATGGTCAGGGTAATCCTAGATCTCTAGTGTATCTTGATTAGCTCTTGTTGGAGTTTCTCCTGTATCAGGAGGACTGTATCATTTATGTTATATTTTGTATACTATGTATACTTTTATGGCTTTTTCATTTTTTTCTTCTCAACCTTTATGTAAATACCCACACAAATTGTTGTCTGTTCTTCTTCACCTATGCTCATGTCGTTAATAAAAGAAATTATATTATTTTAGTTTGGCACAGGTTCGGTTTTTTTCCTAGTAGGAATTATGTTTACTGCCTGTAACCTTAGGTACCCACAATTTTTCTGCAGTCTTTCATGTGCATGGAGCCTTCCTGATAATCTTTGCTGCCCTTAAGAGACAAACTATCTGTAGGAGCTCTACCGGGAATTCTATTTCAATATTCTTCAGCCATTTGTCTATATCTTTGCTTACTGTTCCCAACGCTTTACTATTCGCATGCTCTAAATTCTTCCTATTTCAAATTTTAAGGGACTGTATTTTTTTTCGATTTTCTTGCTGTTTCTTTACGATCCTGGAATCAAACGGGCATGATGGATCGATAAGTAACTTCGCTTTTCCTTATCTATGATCGTTACGCCTGATCTATTATTTTCTAATTTCTTGTTCGTTTGAATAGGAAATTCTCACAAAATCTTACATTTCTCCGACTCTAGTATTCTTTCGATTCGATGATTGTACCATGTGTTTCCAGCTTCAATCCCTATTTCTGGGACAGTTTCCAGTGTATAAATTTGTCAGCCTGGTCGTGCCTCCATTTCTTATATCCTTCCTGTGCCACTGTGTGCTGCTGTCTCGTTCCAAATTCTACAGGCTCTACATTTTTCTGACACATTCTCTCCATATATATTTTTTCTCAACTTGTTAGTTTTTATCGCTTAATCTTGGGCTGCTACAGTTAAGCTCTTACCTTTTTTAAAAAAAAACCTCCCCTTTTTTAATCAAGCCCAGGATTTTGTTCCACTTACATCTTTAGTGGATCTCCAAAACTGGCCATGGAGAGGTTTCTCTTCGATGACGTGCTCTCTTTGCATTTCATTCCTGTCCTTTTCTCCTGTTACGCGCTTCATCACCTGTTCTTTATTAACTGCCTTTAGTAGTTTTTCTGTGCTACTCTGTAAAAACTAAACTATACTTTTTTCCGTGTGTACACATTCTTCTACTGCTATTAAGCCACTTCCACCCTGGTCTCTCCTCAAGTACAGTCGGTTGATATCAACTTTCAGATGGTGGGCTCCATGCACAGTTAACAACTTCCTAGTTTTTCTGTCAAGTTTGTTTATATCGTTTCTGTTCCAGTCTATAATTCCAACTCCATATCTGATTAAGGGTACTGCTCTTGAATTTATTGCTTCAATAAGATTTTTGGATTTCAGCTTTGACTGCAATGATTTTCGGACTCTCCCTGAGTACTCTCTATTGGTAATTGTCTCATTTCTCCATTTTTTTAATCTCGTCTCCTTCCAGTATTCCCAAGTACTTGTACGACTGTCCTTTCTCAAACGTTCTCATTGTTTGCCCATTTGGTATTTCAGTTCCCTGGCATCTTTCAAATCTTCCTCTTCTCATCTTCAATATAGCGCACATTTTTTATCTCAAGTTCCATACCTACGTCATTTGAGAAAAAACAGATAGTATGTACACGACTTTTAAGCTGTTTCTCATTTTTCGCATAAACCGTTATATCATCTATGAAAAGGGGATGATTTATTTGACCATTTCCTTTTCCAAAATCATAAGCAATTTTAACTTTTCTTAGTATCATAGTGAACGATATCATGACCGATACGAATTGTAATGGAGATAAGCTATCATGTTGGAATAGTCCAGATCTGAAGTTCATTTTTCCGAGTTTTTGTTTTCCTCTGATCAATTTAGTATTCCAATGTTTCATACTTTCATTAAGCATTTTCTTCATGTTTTTTTTTTGCTATTCTAAATATGCTCATTGTTTTACTTATCCAACTGTGTGGTACTATCACATATGCTTTTTGTAATCTAGCCATGCTATATTCAGTCCCGCTAATCTGCGTCTACTATTTCTAATTATCATTTTATGAACCGACAACTGATCTTTTGTTGCCCTACTTTGTTTCCTGCATCTTTTCTGTTCTTCTACGAGTAGATTGTTACTTTCCAGATAGTTGTATAACTCCTCCTACAAGATACGGTCATAAACTTCCACATTAGTGGTAAACAGTTTATAGGTCGAAAATTTGATGCCAACTTCCCTTTTAAGGGATCTGTGAAGCATAGTAGCATTCGTCCACATGTTGTCCAGACAGGGACGTGACCCTGCTGCAGGTAGTTATCCAGTTGCGCAGCGATCCTTTCATGCAACTGTGTAAAGCTCTTCAGCCTTGTACTCCATTCTTCGCAATTTGCTATTTTTTAAAACTTCTGTCTCACTGTATATAGATTAATTCTGATGTCCTTTCATCTTGGTTCAGTTGCAAATTGTCTTTCCACCTTTGTAAGCCCCTCCGCGTTTTCTCGCCGGCCTGTTCCACAGCCTTCCCCCCAAATTCTTTACATTCTTCTGCATCTGGAATCAGTTCCTGGTGTTGGGCTCCTTCTATTCCCTCAAATAGATGCCGTCTGTTTGATTGGAACAGTCTATTCTGTTCGAAACCTTTGCATCTTGAATCTTATCTTTTCAGTTTGGCCTTTAATGCTGTCACCTTTAATTCTATCACATCAATTATTCATTCATTGTTTGTTTTTTCATTTCTTCTAACCTGTACTGTCCATCCAATTTTCTGATTATTACCTTATTCCCGAGCTCTCCTCTCATTATCCTATTCAATTGCCTCAGTTCTTTCCGTGTCTTTTCCAACTTCATTCGTATTCTCTTTCTCCAGTTTGGTTCTTTCTTTTCATTTGCTTTTACATTTTCAGCTTTTCTCTTGTAGCCTACTATGTTAGTTGCGACATTTGCAGCAGCCATGATCAACTGGTTTGTTTCACTGATGTTTTCTGTTTTAATCAAGGTTAAAATGTCACTTACTTTGCCGGTAACTTTCCTCACTTGTTTTCTGTCCATATATCTCACATCTGGAGATACTGCATTGTTACCATCAACATTTCTAAAATCTCCTTCTCTTCGTCATTTAAGTCATGTGAAATACTGCCACTTGACCATCTAGATCGTCTTCATTAGTTACTTTATCAGTATTCTCTGGTACTCTGCCGTTTCCATCTGTTTCATGTTCTTCATCTCTAATCTTTTCATTACCGCTTTCTGCTACTGCTGCTTCACTCTTCTTCTGCTCTTTTTAAAAAAAATTCTACTACTGTAATTCAGTCGTTCTACAGATTGCTCTTACTTGGTCTATCAGTCGCTGAATGGATGCTTTAAAACTTCCTTTTTCATCCCATATTCTCTTCATTCGATTCATGAAGCCTCTTTTATTTGGATCACCTCTCAGCCAACATTCTATTACTATCTGTTTAAATCTTTTCCCCATTTCATTCTTTTTTTGTTGTCCTTTTGACTGCAATTTTAGTCCTGATCAATTGCTTGATGACGATCTACTGGAGTTTGATCAGATACTCTCCGCCTTCCATGCGCGACATTATTCAATGTTAACAATTCCAGTCCCATTAGCGCAGTTGTGGTTATTATTTAATTTTGACATTATTAGTAGCGTTTGTAAGGTTGTACAATCACCAGTATTTTTATCGTGACACCATCACTCTGTATAATAATAATAATAATAATAATAATAATAATAATAATAATAATAATAATATATTCACTGGGTAATTTGCAAAAAACCTGGACCTGCCTCATGATAAAAACTGGTGGAAACACAAACCACCTCCAGTGCTTGAAAATGATCACATCTCACTCCTCTGGAACTTCACCATTCAAACTGACCGAACGATAGATGCAAATAGGTCAAACATTATATTGAAAGACTTCAAACAAAAATCATGCCTCCTTATTGATATCACTGCCCCAATCGATAGAAATATATCTGTCAAGACCTACCAAAAACTGAGCAAGTATAAAGATCTTGAAATAGAAATTGGCAAAATGTGTAACCTCAAGACTAAAACAATACCTGTTGTCATAGGTGCCCTAGGAATGATAGCAAAAGGGACTGATTGTTACCTAGCTCAGATAACAGGAAACCCCAAAATGGCAGAAATTCAGAAGATAGTGCTCATGGGAACTATCAATATCCTACGTAAAATACTGTCTGTGTAATCTCAAATTTTAAAACAAACTCATAATTTTCTTGTTTTCTTAAACATTCTCTAGAACAATACTATGTACAAAACCAAATATATGACACCCTAGGCATAACACCAACATGAACTTCTAACTTGTTTCCTGAGGTCTCTGAGTGAGACTTGGATCCAACTTGTACAAATGCAAAGCAAAAGTCAAGCTAATAATAATAATAATAATAATAATAATAATAATAATAATAATAATAATAAAACGAGAAAGCAACCATACTCTGGGATATGCCAATACACACACATAGAGAAATCTTGGCCATTAGACCAGATATAGTTGTCAAAGATCATGAAGGAAAAGAATGCTTTCTAATTGATGTATCAATACCAGCAGATGACAACGTTTCTCTAAAAAAAATGGAAAAACTTTCAAAATACAAAGACCTGGAAATAGAGGCAACTCGAATGTGGAATCTAAAAACAGGAACAATTCCTATCATAGTAGGTGCCTTAGGTATAATAAAAAAATATTCAGACAAATACATAAGAAAAACACCAGGACTTACAAATATATATAACATACAGAAAATTGCACTACTGGGCACTGCACACATCCTACGCAAAACACTTTCAATACAGTAACCATAAGAGCATCACAGCAAACCACAGCACATACCCAAGGCACACAGAGCTGCGCTCAGTAGTGAAGTGAAAGCACGTTATAAAAATAAAACTACTGAATAATAATAATAATAATAATAATAATAATAATAATAATAATAATTACTATTATTATTATTATTATCATTATTATTAGTAGTAGTAGTAGTCGTAGTAGTAGTATAGTAGTAGTAGTAGTAGTAGCAGCAGCAGCAGTAGCAACAGCAATAGTCGTAGTGTTTTCTGTCTAACTACTACGTTGATTGTTCTGGGTAAGTTTATTGTCAAGTGATATAATGATTACTTTTTGTTGCAGCTGGATGTTCTGAGTCATTATTGGGGAAGGAAGTTTCCTTCCCCAATAATGACTCAGAACACATTTTGTTCGAGGAGTGGTTAGGAAACCTTGAAGTGGTTTGTTAGGAGACTTCCCACTCTTGATTCCGTACATCAAAACCACGGAAGGATTGCGTTTACATTATTATTTCTTTCACAACCAATTTTACTAATATTTAAATCCGTTTCAGTCCTTCTGATTCACGCTGTGTTGTGCATAAACTATAACAACCGAAAAGATAAAAAAATAAGAGAAAACATTGCTCAGTCTTTAATAAAATCTATAGTAAAAACGACACAACAGCGAAAAATGGAGAGACATGGTACAGAAATATACATTGCTAAAAGTACTATAAAAACATGCAGTGACAAAAACAAACAAAAACTATCAGGAATCAAAGAACGTCTAATGCAAGACATCGTCACTAACTCGAAGCAAAAATATTAAAATAAATAAATCCGTTGCTACGAAAAGCAGCCTCGTCTCTTTGAACAAAACAAACTGTTCAACTTCATTTCCAAACAATGTTATCAACATTTAAGGGAAAATAAAAAAGTGTAGAAATCAATAAAGGACTGGACTAACATCAAGAGAAGAATTCATGTGGGGTAGGGAGAGATAGTCAGTTAAGGAATCACTACGAACAAGATTTCTCAAAACAATTAACACAGTATCTTAACATATGAAGAAGGATGTAACACAAGAAATGGTTCAGAGGCTGCAAAACACAAACAGCTGGAAGGCACTAGGACATATGATCTTAAAACAGTAACAACTAAAGTGCTAACAGAAGTATTTCATGAAATACTGACGGAGTTGGAGATATAATAGTAGACTGGCCGATAGAAGGGAAGACTTTAAGATAGATAAAACGTCGCAATTCAACTAGAATTTCTCAAACAATCAAGCTGTATATAAAAGAGTAAGAGGATTGTTACAAATGTTCATAACGTTGTCAAAAGCAATAATAGATCAAAACAGTCATAAGTAAATCCTGTAAAAGGGGAAAGAAGAGCTTGAACTTGAAATCGATTGGTTATAAAAAACATCTCATGGTGTTTCGCTCACTGCATCATGGAAACATTATCCTCGAGTGATGATGAGCCAATAATACAAAGACATGAATAAATAACAAACATTTCTGTGGATCCATGATTATACAAACTAACCTCATCTTCATTAAAATATGTATATTTTTCGGAAACTTCTCTGCCTTTCAGTTTGTTTGTCTATCTTCCACTTCAATTACGCCTGTCGCAACAACGTTTAAACCAAGCTGGATGGAAACATTAATGATATGGTAAGACAGTCAACCAACTTTTGATGTGAATGTCTTCAAGATTTCGATGGAATATTAAACAACTAGAAACAAAATTTGTAAGAATTGCTATGAAGTTCATGATTCTAAAAATATGTCAGGGAATTCGCGAAAACCTGATGATCAGTAAATATATCATGATAAAGAAATAAAGGCAGAGCGAAATTATGACAAAATGTGATTTACAAATACTTAAGAATCAGAGAGTTCGACGCATATTACGTATAAATATATCAAAATTTTGGAAAGGAATATTATAGATGCATTAGGTTAATACAGAAAACAGAGCCACGGGCAAAAGGTAAAGTTATAGACATCAATATTTAGCGGTCCTAGTAATTCATCATACTTAAAATATTCTCAGTAGAATGATGGATGAGCCAGCGAACTAGACAAGAAAAAATAAGAACAATAACCATTGAGTTTAGAATACATCACACAAACTAATGCAAGGTTATTATATTCATCATGGATTCAGAGTGGTTGAGGCCCTATTCAACAAGAAAGATAATAATGGAAAAATATCTATTAAAAATCATTGGATAACTTACACAAATAGCTAGAAAACATGAAGAAGACATCTGTGTCTTGTCTTGAAGGAGGGCAACAAATAGGGAACAAAGGGTGAAAAGATAGATAATTACAAAATGGAGGCAGTGAATGAAATCAAAACGCAGTGATCTGAAACAAACAGTACTAGTCTGCCAGTCCACAGCACTTCGATACTAATCACTAACAGTTGCTATCTTTTTCATGTATATAGCAGCTCTTTCATTACATTTGAAATGTTCAAAGAAGATATTTATAGGCGCAGGAATGGCTGTGTGGTAAGTAGCTTGCTTACCAACCATATGTTCAGTCCCACTGCGTGGCACCTCGGGCAAGTGTCTTCTACTATGGTCTCGGGCCGACCAAACCCTTGTGAGTG
>NC_068984.1:90206071-90208145 GCF_001194135.2 Octopus bimaculoides | reverse complement strand
CTGGCACATGTCAATCCGCTTTACTCGCTCGGTATACTCTCCTCATGTTTTATTTATCGTGTTTTATTCATTTATTTTGGGGGTGAAAAGCATGGCGCGGGGGCTGGTACTTGTAAAAATTTACTGAAACAAGGTCAACCTATATTAATTGGAAACGTGGATTACCGTGCGACTCATAAACCTTCTCACAACTTAAACCATCCAAAGGACGGGTGCGTTTGCTATACATACATACATACATACATACATACATACATACATACATACATGCATGCATGCATGCATGCATACATGCATACACACACACACACACACACACACACACACACACATATATATAATACATTAATGTATGTTTGTATATATGTGTGCGTGTATGCATATATACATGTGTATGTATATATATATATATATATATATATTTCTATATATACATGTATATATATATATATGCATATATACATGTATGCTTCCCTTTCTCTCTGACATACACTCACAGACATACGTGCACAGCACACACACACACACACACACACACACACACACACACGCACGTATTTGACAAACATCGTTTAAAAGTGAGATTAACCGGAAATAACCGAAGTATTATTTTACGAATCGTGAACAGACAATAGTTCATTAATGCTTTAGAATCATCTCCCTTTTGCTTGATAACTATTAATCTTCGAACTCTTCCCAAATACGACGTCTAAAACCAACATTAAGGTGAAGTACATTTCTAAATTCTTTCTTATACCCTCCAGTTTTCACATTATCAGTTGCCATTCTCTTCTCGCAGAATCCATCTGAAGTTTAAGCTGGATGTGTTAGAAATAGCGGCCACATCTTTCCTGTGAGCAGCCGATAGCTTCATTTAATAATAGTGTCACTTCAGAAAATTCCGTTATCAATGACGATAATAATTTAAGTGATATATGTAATGATTGCGATGGAAGCAACCGATACAAGTTCCTTTAACAATTGTGTCGTTTCAGAAAATTACGTTATGAATATTAATACAACTCATAATAATGATAACCCTTTCATCATTACCGACCAAAACTTAATGCAACTAATGATTTAAACAACAATAATATAAGTGTAATTAATAATGATACCAGGAAAATTTTAAATGCCTCAGCAAGAAAACGCCAAAACAGAAATGAAATGAATGAAGAAGAGTGAGAAATTCAGAGTGCAAAAAATCGAGAGTGTCAAACACAAAGACAGAAAATACTTAATTCAATGAAGGAATCAAATTAGAGAAGAACACAGATGGCTCACCAAGTGTTGATAGAAAATTCGACAATAGAAATAATAAGAGAGGAAATTAGAATTTCTCACACTGTGGCATAAAATTCTCAGCCTATGGAGGAGCAAGAAATTATTACTCAAGTAAGAACTGACTAAAACTTAAATGATCCAACTAATAACAACAATATTATAAGTGTAATAAATAACGATACAAGGATAATTTTAAATGCTTCAGCAAGAATACACAAAAAAAACAACAAAAAAACAAAAACAAATGAAATGAGTGACAATGAGAGAGAAATTCAAGGAGCAAGAAATGGAGAGTATCAAAGACGAAGACGGGAAAGACTCATTTCAAAGAAAGAATGAAATTAGAGAAAATTGGCTCACCAAGTGTTGAGAGAAAATTCGACACAAGAAATAGGAGAGAAAATTAGAATTTCGCACATTGTGACCAGGAAATCTCAGATTATGGAGCAAAGGTCAAGATATGCTGAATCATGTACTTCTGTTAAAACATTTACAAATGCAGTATTTGATTATGATCCAACTAAAAATTATGATAATCTATCAAATTTAGGAACAAAAGTTTGTAATATCGCTTTTAGCCGAAAACATCGACCCCAGGATTTATTCTTTATAAGTCTAGTACTTATTCTATCGGTCTGTTTTGCCAAACGGCTAGGTTATGGGGACGTAAACACAGTAAAATCGGTTGTCAAGCGATGATGGAGGTACAAAGACAGACACACACTCACTCACACACATACACACACATATATGTACAAATACTTACATATGTGTATATATATATATATAT
>NC_068984.1:90203592-90204368 GCF_001194135.2 Octopus bimaculoides | reverse complement strand
GTAAAATAATTTTCCTATTTTAATTTTTATGGTCCTTATTATAATTTCTTAAGCTAGGTATTTTATTGGTGTTAATATGGTTGTGTAGGCATTTATCAGGTTGTATTACATTTTTATTCCTCTTGTTTGAGCAGGATAAGTTATTATTAGTAGGTCTTTTCTTATCATTATTTACGTTAATTAAATTTTTATGATTGGTAACATTATTTAGGATAATTAGATTATCATTATTAGTGTTATTATCATTATTGTTACTATCACATTTAATAGATTTAGGAATAAGGAAAGAAATTTTTTGGTCATAGCCCGCTCTTGATAAAGCTTCATTATAGTAATGGGAATTTGATTTAAAGATGTCATGGTTTAAGGACAGTTTAGTTAATCTGTCGGAAATGGTTTTTACAATAGATTTAAAAATATTTGGTGGGTGATTCGATGATCTATTTACATATTTAGTAACTTCATTTTCTTTTCTATAGGGATAGTGCAATTTAGAGCTAATATTAAGAGTGGTATCAAGAAAGTTGACGATTTTAGTGCCATATTCAAAAGTTATGCTAAGGTTAAAGCTTTTAAAGAATTTCCCAATATTCTTTCTCATTCTCTCTATGGTTGATTTGTTGTTGGTGGGTATGATAAATAACGCATCATCCCTATAAAGGCCTCCTTGGAGTTCAGGAATTTCCTTATTTAGGCAATATAAAAGATATGCTCCAACCAAATTTGTTATTTCAGCCGAATCACTCGATCCCATTGGGATATCAAAGTTCTCAGGG
>NC_068984.1:90199699-90202199 GCF_001194135.2 Octopus bimaculoides | reverse complement strand
ACCTAAAATTTTATTTTGGAACTTATGGGAGGGCAACTGCCTCTGAAGACTCATATTTTCAGCCTTTTCATTGTTGTTGAATGTGGATATTGTATGTGGGAGTATTTTAATTGGTTGATTCTTTTATTGAGAGAAATAAAAATATGAAGAAAAGTAAAAATATAAATAAAATAAAACTCTTAAGAAAAGATATAACTATAAATGTGATTTAATGGCGAGCTTGATATTGCCCTCAAAAGCGAACGTTAAATAAACACCGTAAGATTAGATATTCCGAGTTAAACCTTCTTCACATTTATCAGTCATCTTTGCAAGAGCTACATTTAGCATTGTTCGCAATAAAACTAGCTGTAGATATAAATTAGAAATGAGTGTAGACAGCATTGGGATACTAAAAGCTTGAGTTTAAAATAATATTTCAGTACTTGGTATTATTTAGAACAGACGTATCAATGCAGAATGTGATAGAAAACTTGAAATGCATAAAAAACGGACAGTATGCCGGTGTAAAGTATTCTGGTTTTAGAAACTAGTGATCTTAAAACTCCAAAATGAGATTACAGCGAATTATTTCTATCCAGTATAATTTACCAACAGAATGCAATTATTGACAATAGAGAACATGTTAGTTAGTAGACTTTAAGACCAAGAATTTACAAAGTATTGAAAGTATCAAGAAAATATATTTACTTACTATAGATTCTATGACGTTTGGATGAAAAAATTAATCATATAGAAAACAGCGGTAACGAAATAATTGTATATACAGAAAGAAACGTAATTAATAGTTATTTAAATATCTAAATAAATTATATAACACCAGAATCCTAATGAACAGAGAAAAAAAAACTTCAGTAGCAAAATAATTCTTTTTACTACGAGCACAAGGCCTGAAATTTTGAGACAGGAGATAATCAATTACATCGACCCCCGTGGTTAACTGCTACTTATTTGACAGAATACGAAAGAATAAAAGGCGAGGTCGATCTCGGATGTATTTGAACTCACTACATAAAACGGACGAACCGCTGCTAAGCATTTTGTTCGGCATGGTAACAATTCTGCTAGTTTGCCGCCTAAACAATACTAAATAAAAGTTTCAAATTTCGGTACGAGGCCAGCAATTTCGTAGGAAGACACTAGTCGATTACATCGACCCTAGTGCTAGACTGGTACTTATTTCATCAACCCCGAAAAGATGAAAGGCAAAGTCAACCTCGGTGCAATTTGAACTCAGAATGTAATGACGGACGGGATGTCGCTAAGTATTTTGCCCGGCATGCTAACGACTCTGCCAGCTCCCAACCGTAACAATATTAAATAATGAAATCTTTTAAAAATAAAGACACTTAGGTCTTCAATTAGATAGGATAATTTCACCTTAGTTCTTTTTTCAAATAACCTCTATTCTGGTTTTACACGAGAAATCGTGATATATACTATCACACGGTAACATTAAATTTTCGATTCTTTCTTTCGTTAGATTTATCTCTTAGTATTTTCCCCGACTTTTATTGCATTTTATTCCTGTTTTATTTTTTACTCTCTTCCCTTTTTCCTCTCCACATAGGAGCAATATTTTATTATATAAAAAAAAACTTACATAAAAACTTGCGCATGCGCACACAGTAGTGAACTAAAATGTATGGAAGGCATGTATTGAGAAAGAAATCAATACAAATATAGTATCAAAATACAATTTCTCTGTTTTTAAGTTTATAGAAACATCGAAGTTTCAATGCTGTGGATTTGTTAAAATTTCATAGTAGGATTATAAAAATGTTTATAATTGTATTAATTACTTTTATTAGAAAAAATCCCATGATTAGGTGATTGAATCCCCGAGGTGGTTAAAGGATGAATGTATGAAATTGAAAACAGCAGGTCTAATTATTATAGAATTAGAAGTCTTCTTTTTTGGGAGAAACTAAATTAAAAAACAGATGCAAAACAAAGGTGATAGCAGAAATGAAAATTATGAAGAAATTTTGAGGTCAGATGATATACAATATGGTACGAAAATCAAAACAAACATACATGCCATTTCATAGAAGTGCTGATCATCACATATGCGAGTAAATATTTACAATCCACAAGTACAATTGCAGCAACACACTCTCATGTAAAATTATGCAATACCTTAGAATGCATATATTTGCTAAAACTTTAAAAAGTTTGTTCGTTTTTTGTAATTGTGAAATTTTTTCGCCATGAACGGTTTGTGTTTTTAAACGGAATGTATTTTTTCTGATGTTATATCTGTTCCTGAATGATGTGTAAAGAAACCTTGATTTAAGCATCTTAATGAATTCTTTATACTGAAATATATATTGAAGAAAATAAATATGTTCTTTTGAATTTATACGTTTTTGCGTCAAAACTCCTTTATTATTATTAATATAACCAAAAGGATCGATTCTTGAAGAGTCTGCATATCTTCACTGTCGTTTTTTTCTGCTATTTTGGTGATGATTTTTTAAGTTAGCTTACCAATTATTTT
>NC_068984.1:90190715-90198562 GCF_001194135.2 Octopus bimaculoides | reverse complement strand
TATATATATATATATATATTGGAAAATTTACATACATACAGTGAGACAGAAAAGAGAAACTTAGAAGTTATTGTAGGAATAGACTACTGAGGGCAAAATAATGAAATGAAGAATCAAGAAAATGAGCTGATCATGATTAATCCAACTGTTCTCAACAGTTCTGTTGCTGTTCGTGTTTAGACAGGAGCAACAACACGAGGATACTCCAGCTGTGGCAAATCACATATTATTAAGTATATCCAATGCTAAATTATTATATCCAATGCTAAATTATTATATCCAATGCTAAATTATTATATCCAATGCTAAATTATTATAACCAATGTGTTCTTCCTTTTTAAAATGGTGTAGTGATATTTTGAGGAAGAATTAGCTGATATTAGTAACTAAAAAAGTTTTCCACGCAGAATTTAGAGATGCGAATTTCAAATAAGAATTTGATTTATTTCAAGAGCCTCTTAAGATTTCACATAATCTTTGTTCTCCAGTCAGGCAAGTCTAATTTTATGAAATCTGTAACCATTGGTAATAATTTACACATCTTTCATTCAAATATTCATGAATTTAGTACAGTATCACATACATTTATGTAATCTATACAAGGAGTATGCAGGTTCATTTCCTGCTTTAAGTTTTCTGTTTTAATATTTGTTAATATTTATCAATAATGAGGTGGCGAAAGGCGAAGAATCGATATCACACCGAAATGTCTAGCAGGATTTCGGCGTGGAACGATTCTGGCGAAATGCTTAGCGGCAATTCGTCTGTCTTTACGGTCTGAGTCAAAATTCTGCCGAGGTCGATTTTGCCTTTGATCCTTTTGGTGTCGATAAAAGAAGTACCAGTTGAACACTGGAGTCGATGTAATCGACTTACTCCTTTCCCCGAAATTGCTGGCCTGGTACCACAGTTTGGAATCAATATTTATCAATAATTAATCTTTACAAGTATGCAGGCCTGTTATTCTTCTCTTCATCTTCCATGCTTACATCATCAGTCACAGGTTGCCCAAACACAACTTAGTATATTTCTGAGTCGGTAATTCTGTAGCTAGGAGATAAAGCAGTCGACTGTCATCTCTTTCTGTCTTAACTGGCTTCCTTCTTTAAGTTGTTAGTTTTTGTCAGTTTTTCAGTTGTCGTGAAGCATGAAAGCTTTTATTTTCTCATATGACATCTAGTGAACTTAGCCTGTTGCCACCTTATATTATCAAGACATTTTTCTGGTAGCTTCTGTTCGTCTAAGATCCTCGATGTTTGCCTCTCTAACTATATAGGATATCTTAAGCAATCATCAAAGGACTCGCATCTCTACAGTACTGAGAAGCTTTTGCTTTGTTTATTGATGTTCTAGGTGTCACAGCCATATGTACAGATCGATCCACTGTATGTTTCTGGGACTCTTTCTTTCATTCTAAAGGCATTCTTGATCTGTCTATCCTTCACTTCCTGTCTCATATATGTAATGATGATTTCCAAATGTTTAAAACTATCGATTTGTCTCATTGTCGTCCGGTAAATATGTAGCAGATGGATTAAATTTGAGAGCCACATTATACTTTTTTGCCTGTTGAAACTCAGTCCTATCTTTTCGCTCACAGTACTCAGCAGTACTAACTAAAGTGTGTAGATTTTTCCTTCGTTATAGTCATGAGAACTGTGTCGACCGTATAACGGATATTTTTGATGTTTTATCTTATCTGGTACATGTTTAATAGATTGGATAATTATTTCGTTATGTAATGAAAACAGACCCGTCGATACCAACATTAACCAAATCTATACACAACAAGCGAGAGCAGCGACAATGAGCTTGAAAACTTTTAGGACCCCCACCAAAAAAAACAAAAAAAACAACAACAACAACAACATTGAAGCGATGCAAGTCTCAAGAAAACATCATTCAAAGTGATTTAAATGTACAAGTAGGATAAGGTAGAAAAGATATGTGGGTCTGTATATCTTAGGCAAGTCCAATGAGAGGCTTATAAAATGGGAAAATTTGGTAAAGCCGGTAACAGTTGGTTTTAAATGCTGAACAGCAGGTGACGGATTTGGAAAGCTCAAGCAAAACATAAATAAATTAAATTTAGTGTTAATAAGAAAGAGGTACTACAATTCCATTAAAAGCTGTAAAGTCAATCCAGCAGTAGAAAGCTTCTTCTGCAATATTTTCATTTTCTAGATGGAAGTTTATTCATATCTAGATATTGCCATATCCCCAAATAATAGTGGGTATACATAGAAAAATAAGAAGGGATGTAAAAGCCTAATAAACTTTAGGCAACATGTTTCTCTCACTCTTGAAACGAGGGCATTCTAATATTTGTGATAGGCAACATATTATTTTTATCAAAATATTGGATCATGACAGCATAGCTGCTTTAACCAGAAATATTCTCCATTCTAGACACCTTTCAATCACTTTTTCGTCCTATGGGATCCATCATATCTTCTGCTGTAATATTTATAGATTCCAGTGGCATTGCATGGTTGACCATTTCGTTTAGTGTCATGGATTATTTCTTGCTTTATGTTATTCTTTAACTTATCATATTTTTCTTCAAAATGATTGATTTCAGCTCACTTTTGGTTTAATATCTACTTATTTGAATACCAGTGGTTCATGAAATTTACATCCTCTGTATTACATTGTAATTATGTTGATTGATATTTTTGTATCGAATCTCACATATTGAAGCTAAATATTTTTATTTCTCAGTTGATGCCATGTTGAATGATTTATTTTCTTTCTTGTTTTCTCAGCTTTAGTTAATACGCCTTCTCTATACAATTAGGAACTACCCAATTAAGCAATTAATTGGCATTACAAGTTTATCGTTACACTATACGATATCCTACTGATTTGTGATTTTTGCTCAAATTCTATAAATTTTATCCTTACTCAAAACTGTGCATAATTTTCTGTATTATACTTTCCTGGTGATAGTATTTAGTCGCTTGTGTTAGCATTACACATTTAAAGAATTCTTAATCGGAAGCGCTTGTTGATATTGCTTGTTTCTCGTTTTAAGTTGCTGTAGGTAAGTCTTGAAGTGTAAATTTTGATAACTTTATGCTCTGTTGAGTCGCCATTCGTAATTTTTTGTGTTCTGTAATCACAAGGAGAGTTGCATTATTAGGTTTTATTAGTACCACTTTTTTAAATACGAGGTTAAGGCAAAAATTATAAGCATTCTTGCTTATATAATTTAGTTAAGCAAAAGCATGGGTTGAACATTTACATAATTTTTCGACATTGTCTTCTTGCTTTCCTATTGATTCCATCCAGCGGTCCACAAGCTTGCTTATTCCATTGAAGAAGAAGGTTTTCCGGTGGTCATGCAATCATTTATGCACTGATTCTTGTACTTCTTCGTCCGTAGCAAATATACGACCTCTTAAAGAATGCTTGAGCGGTCCAGAGAGGTGATAGAAGGAGTAAGATCTGGTGTTCCTACAGTTTCAACAGTGTGAGCAGCCACATGAGGGCGTGCGTCTTGTGCAAAAATAACACTTGATTCAACAATAGACCTTGGCGTTAATTGTCAGATGTTGATTTCAGTTTGTTGGCCAACACTGTTGCCTACACTTGTGACTGTATAATCCCTTTCCAAGTAATGTTGCAGTATAGGTCCTTTTACGTTCAAGAAAAAACGGTTAGCAACACTTTTCCTTGGGCAGGTTGAGCTTTGAAGTTTTTTCACTGGCTATTCTGGGTGTTTCCACTTCATACTCTGCCATTTGGATCTTGGCTCAAAGTGATGGACCCAGGTTTCATCTCTTGTGATTATTCTCTCCAAAAAGATTTTGCCTTCATTATTGCAGAGGTCGAGTGAGCGTTGACAGATATTCATACAATAACGCTTCGCTAGTTCTCACAGTACTCTTCTTGAAATGGAAATTTGTGGATGATTTCATATGCAGTGTCATTACTAAATTTGCAGACAATATACTCTCTCATCAATGATCACTCGTCGGCTCGCCAGAATCATCTCTAGAGGTTGTTGAATCTTCACATTAGTGATAGAGGTTGATGAGCATCCTACTCCCTCTTCTTGCTTCAAGCTTGTTCGGCCATTCTTAAACTTCTCGATCCACTTATACCCACTTCTACGCGGTAGAATGCTGTCCCCATATGATACTGAAAGCCTGCGATGACATACCTGCATTGATATACCGATGACATACCAGAGAAACCGGATCACTGATCTCTGTTGTTTCTTGGTGTCCACTGCTGGTGGAGTGGCCATGTTTGCTCTATAACACAAAAAAGAAAACCGAAGTGGTCATGGTCAAACTTCGGTTACGTAACCACAAAAATACCACTTTTTAGCACGCACGCGCTGAAGGTAGTACGGCCAACCTAAAGAAAGTTTTGGTGAAAGTGCGGACAATTTTTTTATTTACCCTCGTATTTTCTCTTTCAGCTAAGATAATTTGTTTGTTTAAAAAGTATTGTTATATTTTTTATGCTGTTTACGAAGGTCGGTCGAAAAGTTCATAAAATGACCAAGATACTCTCATAGAATACGACCAAATGAGGTTTCTTTTTCAACATAGTTTCCTTAGCTGTTCACACACTTTTTCCAACGGTGTTGTAGTGCTTGGATAACATCGGCGAAGAAACTTTCATCTTGTTGCTCAAACATTTCATCAACAGCGTCATCATCACTGCGATACTGGTGCCCAGCCAAATATTTTTTCCTCTTGAGGAACAGATGATTGTCAGATGGGCTAAACCGAGAGAATAGGCTGTGTGATCAACTAGTTCAAAAACCATAGGCACTTACAGCAACCATTGAAAGCAAGAGCTTGTGTACTGGAGATTTGTCCTGATGAAACAAGACACAACGAAATTAGATGCTATGGTATCATTTGTTTGACTTCCCAACACAACATGAGATTTACCAAGACAATCAGACTTAATGTTCCACTAGTAGCCTGCTATCACATACATATCTACGTATCCTATCTTCATGGTTACTCTCTCATTGGCTTGAATCGTGATGAAATATTTCTAACAATCTGATTTTCCTTGCAACCAATATCAATGACTCTTGAGGCAGTTGGTCTTGATATTTATGTTAGAACCAAGTTTATGAAAATTGGAAAGCATGAGTTGTCTGCCTTATTGTTACCAAGTAAACTTTTGACAAATAAAACAAAGACCATGCAAAAGGCTTTGTGAAGACACTATGAAATGTAATTTTCTTACGAGCTCTGTTATCTCTAAATCATGAACCCTTCCCACCAGGTTTATGATTCTCTTTACTCAGTTAAGCAAACCTACTGGACTATCAGCCGAAAAGGCACCTATTATATTTAAGATCTTCACAAATTTCTTCATAAGGTCAGTTTTATAGATAATGATTAGAGGATCATTTATTTCTCTCTCCACTAATGCTTCATTGATTACATTCTTTTCTCCAACTACCACAATTTCCTTTATAAGTCACATTTTTCTTATCCAGTGGCTGTCTTTGGTGCTACTGTCCCAAAGACATACAACAATACAGATATCTTGAGTAGTTACTTTGCAGACCAAGGAATAAGTTAATCCCCTTTAGGTTTACATAAGTGACTCATTAGTAGTCTTGATAAATCATCTCAAGTGGTTTAGAATGACTAAATGGGATTGGGTATTTTTTTCCGCTGTATTAAAGGATACAATTAAAGTTCGTCTGCATGTAATTGCATAGCCATTCTTCATTTGGAAAGTATTTTTTAGACCCATTTTTTCTTGGAAGACCTCTGTCATTATTGTAGAACACTGAGTTGTTATCTCTATAGAAGAACAGTAAACCATTTTTTATTCTTTAAACATAATTTTTGTCCCTATATGTACTAAATTATTTCCATTTAACCTGAGAGTCAGAAATTTAGAAAACTTCTTTGAGAGGCTCAGTTCCCTTGTGAAGTCAAGTTCGTTTAAACATTAAGCAAATGATAAGATTCCTTGAAAGCCACTGATAATTTTCACGCTCCTGTTATGTTCTACGTCATTAGATAAGTTGGTTTAGTGTCATCATTCAGGAAAAGCTCTGGCAGATGGATGAGAGATGGAGTGGATGTCTCATTAGAATGCGGAACAGGTTCATCTTTATAGATTATTGATCAGGATAGGTTCATTTTTTTTTTGATAATTTCGATTGATATCCTTTATGTTGAAAATGTGGCAATAACAACCCACCGTAATTGTTTTTGTCTCGATCCATAAACTGGAATTTTAAAATTTCAGGTACATCTGCTTATTACAACCTTATTAATATTAGTTTCCTATGCACATTTTGGAGGCCACGATTCATCTTGGTCTCCAAGCAAAATAGGCACTCTTCAAATAATTAGAAATAGATGTCCGATGTTCATTGAGGGTTTTCTCGCAATAAATTCAGCGGAAGACGTCTGAATAGTTCGTGCACCCTCATTATGAAGAAACCATGTCTTTGGAATATGGAAACACAATATAGAGACCAAATTAAATTCGCTACGTAGGTTTAAGGACACAAGGAAGTAGATAATTTAAGTTTACGAATTTGAAATTTATCGATGTAAGATCTTACATAACATACGGTTCTAACAAGCAATTTGCTATCGAGGATATTGAAGATAGTAAATAGAAGATTAGATTACATTGCATTTACTTGTTACGTACGCACATCCAAACCACATATGACTACCTTCGTTTATTGACCAATATAAATTGGTCAATAAGCGAAGATTGTGTTTCCGTTTACATTATTTTCCATACATTTTCTTAATTAAATTCTCTGAATGTATATAACATAAACACTAAGGAAATAATGACAAAACCACAAATATAACTACCTTAAATTTAATTTCTTAATTATTAAAAGGAATGTTAGTGTAGCTAACAAAAACAAAATAAAAAATATAGTCTTTTGAATGAAACTGATAAGTTCAGTTTTTATCACCTAAAAAAGTATGACATCTCCACTTTGGGTAGCGCTAAATTAGTTTGTATTCCTGTTTTATCTTGAAGACTTTACTAATATAAGACTTTATTAATATAAGTTACTTGAGCTTCTCAATTGAAGAAGTTCTATGGAGTGAAGTAACAATAAAAGAGAATAGCAAGCTATAGTAAACTGCAACTGAAATTCCTAATTTCAATATATAAAGAAGTACACAGTGTTTTCAAAAGTAGGACTGCTTAAGGAAAACTGATGGTATATTTGAAATTAGTATCCCTAATATACCCTGGGCACCAAAATTGTTCGTGTTGCTCTATGAAATTGGTACTGATTTTACTTACATTTTCAACATCCTGCTTATTTCAATTTCAAGGCCTTGTCTTTTAATAGTTTCTTCACTTCATTTCGAGTAATGTTTTGACTGAATTACTTACTGGTTACGATGGCCATGTCCATGTTAATTCAGTGTACCTTCTTTCGACACATTGTGCCATTTTTATAGTATGTATAATCCGTCATTCTATGCTTTAATTCCCATGCAACCTTGTGTTAAGTTTGTTTTGTTATTATTTCTGTAGAATCTTTTAATAATTCACTGAAATATCTCCAATATCGTTCAATATATCTACCATCGTTCTATAGTTATCATTGTTGATTTTTTCGTATACATTGTATACTTGTTTTTCATGTTTTTGTCCTCATTCGATTTTCTGTTAATCTCCATACAGGCATGGGTGTGTGGAAGAAGTTTGCTTCCCAGCTACATAATACGCTGGGCAAGTGTCTTCTACTATAGCCTTGGGCTGACCAGAGCCTTGTGGATGAATCTGGTGGACAGAAACTGATAAAACCCGTTATATATATATATATATATATATATATATAATGTATGTATGTATGTATGTATAATTAT
>NC_068984.1:90187231-90190623 GCF_001194135.2 Octopus bimaculoides | reverse complement strand
ATATATATATATATATATATATATATACATACATTATATATATAATGTTTTTTTTTCAGTTTCCGTCCACCAAATTTACCTACAAGACTTTAGTCAGCCCGAGGCTATAATAGAAGACACTTGCCCATTGTACTATGTAGTTGGAAAGCAGCCATGCCTGTATGGAGATTAACAGAAAATCGAATGAGGAAAAAAACATGAAATACAAATATACAATGTATACGAAAAAAATATTATAACTAGAAATTCTCATCAGATATTTAGTGTATTGATGTCTATTATCGCATATATTTGCATTTAGCTCTGTAAAAAATAAGTAAAATCTCCAGTGAAATCTCCAACTTAATTTCGATATCAAAGTGATTTGCTTTCCTAACACCGTTAGTCTTTTGAAGTTTCCAACTTACTGTAATTCTGTGGTCGCATGTTTGATAAAATAAGTTTACGTTACGGCCCTATATCGCATTCAATTACTATTTTACAAGTGCAAGAGTTTTATAATATGATATAACTTTCTATATAAATATATCTAAGCATTCAACAAGATTACATCATTGTGCGTGGTCAGGAGGTTAGGATCATAAGATCGTGGGTTCAATTACTGAAGTGAGCTACACGTTTTATTCTTGAGAAAAGCGCTTAATCCCATGTAGTCCTACTCTACTCAGCTGAAAATCAGTATTGGATGATTTCTTGGGTAGACCTTTCCCCCTCCAGCAGTTACATCTCTGATGTTTCGCTGGGTAAAAAGTAGATGGGTAGAGAATGTGTCAATGTTTGCTAGTGGGAACCGAAAATAACTAACGGAAGTTTATACTGGCTTGCGAGACAGAGCTATGCATTTTTCTTTATACCAAGATTACAATGTTAATGACATTATATGATGCATGGAAAAGATTAAGAAAATATGAATTTGTATATTGATAAGCGTGTGAATATATAAAAGAATGTGAATATATACTCTGAATAGTAATTATCCTTACAAGACAAAACTAATGAATATTTTTTTTATTGTAAGTAATTAATTAAGTCGTATCAACATCACCCTTTTCATTAACTGTGAACAAAATATGGATGAATAATTCCAAATATATTGTTTTAGATACATTAGCATTTTTATCCTTAGCGTCCACAAGGAAAATTATACCTATATGTAGTTATGATTAGCTTGTGTGTAGATAACTGTGATGTTTAATGACTAACGTTTTAGTAGAGAGAAGTTCGCCATATAGTATGTGGCGTAGGTTCCGAGCTACAAAGAATTTAGTTAAAAAGGACTAAATGTATAATATTGCAGATACTTTCATCAGGTAAATAAAAAGAGTAGTAGTAAATAAGAAAGAACCAATTTTTGCTTGATTTAAGGACATTTTATTGGCCGAAATAATGAGCTAGCGAAAACAACTCTGCATACTTCATATACCTAAGATAGAACAAAACAAGGTATAGTTATGAAACTATTGAAATAGATCATTAAAAATACAAGAAACAAAACAGCAGAAACCACTGACTGTTTCCCAAGTTTCAACCAATTTCAGTTAGCCCTGTGCACCTCTGGATGGTTGGATTACAACAGTTCATAATTTTGTAAAGCGGCTTGCATCAACAATCTATTTCTTCTATGCCCCCTATAATTAGAGTTCATCCCATTGCAAATAGGTCTTTAGTGTTTTTCTAGGAGCTCTCCGGAGCGATCGTGTGGTCTTCGTGGTCATTGAACTTAAATGACTATCCAGACTCCTTCGGATCTTATACCGTTTCTAGTTACTTCAGTATACTAAACTGAATTATAAAGATGACGATGAACTAAGAGTTAAAATCAATGTACTTGAATGTATCCCTCGTTTGGCTTCGTCACATATGTTGTGACTTACGGTAACGGGCTTTCATAGGACGCACAATCTACTCTTGTTTCTCCGCCCTAAATTGAAAAATTAAACGCATACGATTCCGCAACCCGTTTTTGAACCGAATTAGGGTTACCTCCATTTGTTGCTTCGATAGCTTAGGAAGGCTCCCGTGCTTTTGATGATGCAGAGATACGTGATACTTTGTCGAACAAAGTTGTTTTCTTTTGTCATGACGCATAAATTTGTTTGTCTGCTCGGTCATACATTTAACTCCTCCATATTTCTAATAAAGCTGCAGAAATAATTAATAGTCTTGTATCGCAAACCTATAGTTCATCAAATTTCGCTTGTCTTCTTCACTTTGCAAAAAATTATGGTGTTCTTATTGATAATAGAATCCTTCAAATTATATTAATTAAAGTTTTTAACCATTAAAGGATAAGTATTGTTTCTGTGTAAAATGATTGAGAGAAATTGAATTTTTCCGTTTACCTTTATTCTTAGGGTTCTCTGCCTCTTATGTTCACATTTTGTCCACTTCATTGGGTTTTATTTTGCTGACAAGTCACATAAGCAAATTAAACATACAGAAAATAAAATTAAATCCCAAAATATTAGAGCTTATGATTCTCCAAGTAATGAGATTGGCATCAAAAATTCTAACTGGGCCCCACCTGCGAGGTCATGCACTGTTTATCTTGATATGAGATCACCATGTCGCGTACATATGGTTGTGATGCATGTGCCTGGTGTACCCTTATCAGACGGGTAGTCATGATGGGTATAATGGGCTTCGTATATTTTACCCCAGTGTCACTTTGATGGCATGTACAGCTCTCTCACTCAATAATAATAATAATAATAATAATAATAATAATAATAATAATAATAATAATAATAACAATTTCAACAACACAATTCATCACTTTTGTTTGCAATACTGCTGTTATTCACCCGTCTATATACTACCAGGCTCAGAAAGATTTGATTACCTAACTTCCAATTCATAATCTGCTCGCATATGTGTATATTTGTTTATTTATAGTTATACATCGAGCAAAAGAGCCCTCTCTCATCTCTTTCTTCTTCCTCTCTCTGTTTCTTTCTCTCCCACTCTCACGTCTGACGTATATATATGATGTATTTTTCCTGTTGCGCAGGAAATAATAAACACGCTTTGCACTGGTATACCAAAGATTGTTGTCCCAATTCTTGCTGCAAATCTACAATCAATGTGAGTCCGCCGAGATAAAATCGCCATTTTCAATAACGCTTCACAAAGTTTACTCTACATCTGAAGGTGATATATTGTAGATCGAAACATAAAGATAAATCTGTATCATGTCTCAATTCTAGTTATACAATGTCCCCTTCTTTGCTTCTGTGTTCTTCTGTTTGTCTTCTCATGTTTACATATAATTGCATTTTATATCCCCTATTCACATGATATATCGAAACAATAACAAAGATATATTTCTATCGTACAATATATAACAACATGCATAGGTATATATGCATGCATACATATATATACATATATAT
>NC_068984.1:90184630-90185817 GCF_001194135.2 Octopus bimaculoides | reverse complement strand
CTCTTTTCTTCATATTTGGAGTAGATAGTATGTTCTTGGGGTAGTTGTTTCTTAATAGATTGTTACTGAGCTTGATCATTTCCTCGTGGTGGGTATCACGATCGCTACTTATATTCTTTGCTTGGTGTTTTAGGCACTGAGCAATTCCTCTCTTTACACTGTATGGATGGTGGGAATTGAAGTTAAGGTATCGTCCAGTGAAGGTTGGCTTGCGATATACGGATGTCCTGAATCCATACTCGGTGCGTGTTATTAATACGTCCAGGAATGCCAGCTGATTGTTCTGTTCCTTTTCCATGGTGAACTGTATGGATGGATTTATTGAGTTCACATGATCTAACAGCTTTTGGACATCTTGCTGGTGGGGCCAGAGAATAAAGATGTCATCAACGTATCGCAGCCATAGGGTTGGTTTTAGTGGTGTTGATCCTAAAGCCAAATTCTCGAAGTATTCCATGTATATATTGGCTATTATCGGTGATAATGGCGAACCCATAGCTAAACCATCCTTTGTCGATATATATTAGTGTCCATACTGAAGTAGGTAGTTCCTACACAGAAGGTCAACATTTCCATCAGGCTTCTTATTGGTATACTAGTGCGTTCTTTTAGATGGGTGTCTGTCACTAGTTTTTCTTGAATCACCGATAGTGCTTCACCAGTTGGGACTTTGGTGAATAGACTTATCACATCTAGACTCACCATCTCGTTGGATTCAATGGGGGTATCCTTGATCAATTCTGTGAAGTGGGTGGAATTCTTCACGTATGATGTTGACTTTCCTGCTAATGGACTGATTATATCCATCAAGAAGCGGCTCAGTGGATGGCACGCTGAACATCTACAGCTCACTATAGGTCTTAGTGGAATACCTTCCTTGTGAATCTTTGGGAGACCGTACATGTGTGGTAGTTTACTGTAGTGTTGAGTCAGCTGTCTGTACTTCATTGGTGTGAAGTGATCCTTGTTCTTGATCAAGATCTGTGACAACTTCCTCTCTGTTTTCAGAGTTGGGTCTTTCTTTACTCTACTGTAGCTACCATCACTTATAAGACTTGCCAATTTTTCGGAGTAGTCAGACTTGTTCATCACCACTGTAGCATTTCCCTTGTCCGCTGGGAGAACTATGATGGAATTGTCTCCTTGTAGTCTTTTGATAGCGAACTTTTCTTCCTTAGTGATGTTTG
>NC_068984.1:90181340-90184046 GCF_001194135.2 Octopus bimaculoides | reverse complement strand
TAAGAAATGAGGAATTATATACATTATTTACTGTAATATTATTTACTAAATATAGAACTGTATATATATATATATATATATATATATATATATATATATATCTGTGTGTGTGTGTGTGTGTGTGTGTATGTATATACAAACATATTTGTATATTCATATATATATATTATATTTATATGAATATAAGCATATATACATATATATGTATGTATATGTGTGCGTGTGTATGTATATATTTAAACACACACACATACATGAATATACACTTACATATTCATATCCATATATATATTTGATACGCGTATACAAGTACATATTACTTCATTCAGGGTTCATTCGAACAAATCGACACCTGCAGTTATTCCAATCCAGGGACTATTCTATCGGGTCTTTTTGCCGAACCGCCATTTTTTATGGGTAATTAAACAAACTAAGACTGGTTATCAAGCGGTATGGGGGAAAAATACAAACACACTCTCACGGACACGCACACACATACACACATACATACATACATACATACATACATACATACATACATATATATTTTTACACACATACACACACACACACATACACACACACACATATATATATATACACATATATGTATTGGCGCAGGCGTGTCTGTGTGCTAATAAATCTCGTGGTTCTGGGTTCACTCCCAACTTAGTAGCACAGAGCTACGCATATGCCCCCCGTCTCTCTCTCTCTTTCTCCCCTCTCTCTGTATATATATATATTTATATGCCTGTCTGCCTGTGTGTACGCCTGGGTGGGTGTCTGTATTCAGTGTGTGTATTAGCGTGGCACTGTTTATTATTTTAAGCTATTTATGCCTCGTAACGTTGTTTATTGGTGAAAAGTGATCCATAAAATAAATGTCACAATGAAATATGTACTGGGAATACAGATGATGACTAAACCAATGATGACGGAATCCATTGTAGCCGCAATCCAAAAACAGAAACCAGTAAACTATTAAGAAAACAGTTGGAAAATATATGAATTTTTCTATCTCGAGTAGGCCGATTGTATTGTCTTCCGTGACTGATTTCGTAAGACCGATCTATTATTTGACCTGTCAATGATCATAGGGGAAAGAAAATTAAAATGTTCGTTACGCACTTAGAATGGCAAACGTGATATATCACAAATTTTTGGAGACATTTGATATGCTGAGCCTCTGGTAAAGCGTTTATTATTAATCTCCTCTTCGTAACTGAACGCATTGGTATCCAGTTCCAATTTCCACTTAATTTCCACTTCTCTACAGTCAACCTAATCCCCCTAAAGCACTTTCATTCCTGAACACACACACACGCACACACACACACACACACATGTATATATATATATATATATATATATATATATATATATATATATATATATATATATATATATATATATATGTATAAATACATTTGTATATATATATATTTATGCGTATATATATACGTGTGTGTGTGTGCGTGTATAGCGACTAATAATATATCGACAAATAATACTGATATTAATCTAGGCTTAATGTAAGAGCAATAAACTAGAAACGGAAGAATAGGGAATAATATCATGAATGTAAACACAGTTTGTGTTAATCAATCTCGTTCTGGAATATATAGTTACTTTCACAACGTAGAGAAATATATTTTGACAGAAAACGTTAGCATTTTAATTTACCCGGATATATTGAAAAATAAAAAGAAATGTATTGGAGTGTGATGAAACTAAAATTGTTTCAAGTGAAATTTGTATTCACAACAATAGTCTAATCTCGAAAAGGGATAGGTTAACAAATCGGTATCGTCTCATCTGTCTCAGTTGACAATATTCATTTTTAGTAAGGTGGCGAGCTAGCAGAAACGTTAGCATGGCGGGCGAAATGCTTAGCAGTAATTCGTCTGTCTTTACGATCTAAGTTCAAATTCCGCCGAGGTTGACTTTGCCTTTCATCCGTTCGGGGTCTATAAATTAACTACCCGTTGCGTACTTGGTCGATCTCATCGACTGGCCCTCACCCCCAAAATTTCGGGCCTTGTGCTTAGAGTAAAAAAGAATATTCCTTTATAGTTTCTAAGCATTAAAACATATATATATATATATATATATATATATATTATTTATATTATCATTTGAGTGAACGCCACGCATCCGTTTCCAAGTGGGTTTGTCTTGACCTTTTTGATGCGACTCTACTCTGTGCTGTTTTCTTCCCCCATCCTTCTATGGTTCCCTTTGTATCCCCTTCACTGTTACCTATCTGTCTCTCTGGCTGTCTCTCTCTGTCACTCTCTCTCCCTGTTTCTCGTGTACTCTCTCTCGTTGCTCCTACGTGACCATCGTTCATCTTTCTTTTCCTGGACGTCGTTCTAAGGACTGGACGCTTTCCTTCTCTCTATTCTATCTTTTCTCTTTTCAGAGAAAATATTTCTCCTGCATCCACTATTTTCCTCTCATTTTGGTCTAACGACCCTCCATGTTTGTTTCATTCAGTTTCCTTGTATGTGTCCACTCTCCTGTTTTTGTTCCCAAATTTTACCCTCCATTGAACCTAAATTTAATTTGGAATTTATGAGAGAAACTGTCTTCGGAGACTCATATTGTTGTTGAATGCTTGAAATGAGTAGATAGACAGTCGGCAACTGATGAAGGGTCGTTCTCTGTGTTATTGTCCTGTTTTCGATTTTTCTCTCTCGTTTGTTT
>NC_068984.1:90174295-90180328 GCF_001194135.2 Octopus bimaculoides | reverse complement strand
TGTGTGTGTGTGTGTGTGTGTGCTTGTGTGTATTTGTGTGTATTATAAATGTTCCTGTATGCATATATATGTATATATATATTTATTCTCCAAAATGTATTTTGTCGTTCTGTTTAGTGATTGGTGTGTTTGTTCTGTAGAGTCCTTAATGGCTTTGCCTAACCTCTGTAAGTGTACAATCTCGGACACGATGATGGTAATGTCATCCACGTACGCCGAAACCATCCTACTGCAACCGAGATCGCGTGGGACGCCCTTCAAGCCCGCCAACTTCCGCAGTAAGGGCTTTAGAGCCAACACATACAGAAGCGGGGAGAGAGGACACCCTTGATGAACAAAGCGCTTGATGTTGAACGGCTGGGAGACGAACCTGTTCACCCGAATGATCGAATCGATGTTTTTGTATACGGCAATGATCCACCCGCGGAAGACGGGGATAGGCCCGAATGCTGCGAGGATCGACACCAGACACCGATGGTCAACCTTGTCAAAAGCTTTGGACTGGTCTAAATGGACCAGAGCCCCACCCTTACCAGGAGACTCGTTAACCCTATCTAAAGTGTAGCGTAGAAGACAGAGATTATCGTGTATGGCTCTGCCAGGAACGGCACTAGTTTGTGCCTTCCCGACGATTCCACCCACGACACGCGCCAACCTTTTTGCTAACACCTTGGCCAAAATCTTCAACTATGTGTTACACAGAGTGATGGGCCTGAAATTATCTATAAAATCCCCCTTGTTTGGATCTTTTCTAAGGAGTGTCACCACTCCCTGGTTCACAGATCTGTGTATAAACCCATTCTGTTGTCAGTTGGTGAAGACGCGTGCCAGTTGGCGCCTGAACAAGTCTGGTATACTGTTATAAAGCTCGTAGGGGAGACCATCTAGTCCCAGTGACTTGCCCCCACCGTAGTTCGACAAAACCTCCTGCATCTCTGCGGCTGTGATCGGCCCTTCACAGCACTCTGCTTCCCGCCTCGTGAGACGCGGCACGCCAGTGAGGAAGTCCGTGAGGTCCCTCCTCCATCCCGGCTCGCCGCCCCTCACGAAAAGCAGGGCGAAATGCTCCTGAAGGACTTTACACATCTCCCCGAGTTCGTTTACCAAGTTCCCTTGATTATTCATCAAAGACCTTATATTGCCATTATTACCATGTTTGGTCTCTATCATACAGGTCCATCTGGCGGCTTTGATTCCTTCCCGATTCATTGCACGTTGCTTAGTCCTGATTACGCATCCTTCGTTTTTGGCCTCGAGGTAATGGTTAAGCGCCATTCTCTCAGCTAAAACTCGGGGTGCGGAACCAGATTCCATTGGTTTGTCTAGGGTCCTAACTAAAGCCCTCTCTATTTTTTTAGCCAATTCTTTGCTATACCTAATAGACTAAACTTTTATGGCTCTTTTGAGGGCATACTACCAGTTGTTAATAATAGCACCACACAATGCCCTCATCACTATCTAATCCGAGTCCTGTACTCATGACTTATTGAGTTTCCAGTAGCAGGATCCCTGTCTACGTAACTTACCTAAGTCCAGCCTACAGGTCACAAATTTGTTATCACTGTAGCTGACATATTGAAATTGTGAACGACTAACTAGGTTTTTGTCTATTTCCCTAATTAGAATCCTATCTAAGTAAGATCTAGATGACCCATCGCTATTAGTCCATGTCCACAATGGAACATCTAGTCTGTACCTATCTGCTAGCTGAAATCGACTGAACAGATTATTAAAGCACGAGTTTCTCCTCCTATCAGTAGACGAGCCAACGTAATCTACACATGCATCGCAGATTACGTTAAGGTCACCTAACATTACTATGGTGGGAGACGTCCCTGGAAAAAATCAGACTATCCAGTTCCCGAGGGAGCATAGACAGCTACCAGCCTCAAGACCTTAACCCTGCTTAGTGTCACGTCAAAGACGACCAACCTACCTTCTGGGTCGATGAAGATAGTTCTTGTCTCTAAATCCAGGTATTTTTCTGAGCAGTACAGCAACGCTTCTACCTCCTCCAGTTAGTCATAGAGAAATAATTTTTCGGTAGCCATTTGGGAGGCGGGAAAAGTCTCGTTCACTATTCGGTCTGGACTCTGTGGCAACCATAATATCCATTCTATGCGACCTGAGATCATTAAGGAAACGATCTTGTTCCACTCTGACCCCGGCCGCGTGCATTCAAACACCATACATTAAGAATATCCATAATGGTCATACTTACAGTTTGTGATGGGGTGATACGTCCATCTCATTCCTTTCGTTTTGCATCTGGAGCTTGCGAGGTGTCGTTGACTAGGCCCTCAAATATTAGTAGGGAAAAGCCTTTCTTCAGAGGGTCCATATCGTTTTTAAATCGATTTACCAACATGTTATAATTGACTCTGTCTATTTTATAAATAGCAATATTTTGAGAGATGTTTTCCCTCGTAGTCTTTGGTAACTTTGGCCACATTTGGTATGTCATTTAGTCACTGCAGTAGTGACGACTAACAAGTCACTACTGCTGTATAATCCATGTTTAGATGGGTGGGGAACATTTTGGGCTGGGATTTTGTTTTATAGTTGTGTGATCTGTTTTTTTTTTATGTAGGACTAGTGGGGATGTATGGAAAGGGTCTTTTTCCTTTTTTTTCTCGAGAAAATTTCCCACCTTTCTCCATGGGTTTCCTCTATCTCCTCTTCCTCTTTTGCATTTTCCGAAGTTTCATCTTGCGTTTCACCTGCAGCTTCTGCTTATGTTTCTTCAGGTGAGAAAGTCGCTGCTTTTTCGGGAAGAGGTTTGCACTCGGCCCTAATGTAGCCTTTATGGCCACGCTTGTAGCAACAAGGCATCTTCTCCTCTACCGTCACTCACAGCTTAGTCTCCCCCACCTGTATAGTTTGCTATAATATTTTCTAAATTAGCCTGGGTAGCCTCTATAATCGTTTCGAGGCCTTGCCTCTGCCAGTTCTGCAGTCCAAACGCTGAGGCTTAGAGAATTGTGATCTTATCCACCAAGCCGTTTATTATGGCTGCCACCAGCCAAGCGGGATCTACTTCGGGTGGAATGTCTTCTACCTTAATCTTGGAATTCCGTCTTCCAAGATACTTAGGTAGGATAACCACCTCCGCAGTTTCTATTGTGGCATACTTCACCCCTCTTGTGATGTAAGACCCAGTTTTTTTTTTACTTTGGTTACAAATGATTTATATATCACGGTGCACCGCAGTGCATTCGGCGTCATTTCACTGGGAGGGGTAATCACTGTTTTGCTCCCCTCCCTTTTCATCATACCTTTGTATTTTCCGAGCTCATTGCTTCACAATTTAATGTCTTTTTTGAAACACCGGTCGCTGCTGCAAAATTGTTAGCTTTTCTTCCTTGCATAAACTCTTCTGTCGGCATGCTAATTAAAACTGTGCTACTTTCTCCCCTTCTGATATCTTCACTTGTACCAGGTTCACTACTGGTCTTGGTTTTAATAGGCGATTTGTCTATTTTTGTTTTTTGAAAAATGCAACAATATTTCCCCCCTTCACACAAGGAGGAAAACGTTAACAAAGGTCTGCCACAAACAGAAAAATAGGTGTTTAAAAAACGCTCAACAAAAGTTTAACAATGTAATAAATCAACACAAATATTACAACTTACGCCAAACCTTTCGAACAACGTACAAACAAAAATTACGATCAACTCGGTCAGAGATGATTGGAAAATATTTCTTTTATTGACCATATGGTCTTACACAGATGGGATGAACAAGGACAGACAAGACAGCACAAGTGGGGACAAAAAACATAAAAAACGGATGAATGAAATGAAATTATATAAAATGAAGATGTAATGGCTACTCGATCCCAAATCCAACGCTTATCCGAATAATTATCACAGTAAATGCAAAGCGGGTTCAATTTTTCGAATTCTACCACAGGTGGAAAATGGTCGTATCGTATTTCTACCCCTAATGAGTTTACATCGTTTCCAAAGTTTGCTTTTAATTTTTTTATAGTTTTTCATATCAATCAAAATGCATTCCATACCTGGAGCTCTTATATTATCCGCTTCTATAACTCTAATTACTGACTTCATCTTCCCGATTTTCTCTTCGATGGCTATATTCGTCCAGTGAAGGCGCAATGGCCCAGTGGTTAGGGCAGCGGACTCGCGGTCATAGGGTTGCGGTTTCGATTCCCAGACCGAGCGTTGTGAGTGTTTATTGAACGAAAACATCTAAATCTCCACGAGGCTCCGGCAGGGGATGGTGGCGAACCCTGCTGTACTCTTCCACCACAACTTTCTCTCACTCTTTCTTCCTGTTTCTGTTCTACCTGTATTTCAAATGTCCAGCCTTGTCACAGTGTGTCACGCTGAATATCCCCGAGAACTACATTAAGGGTACACGTGTTTGTGGAGTGCTCAGCCACTTGCACGTTAATTTCACGAGCAGGATGTTCCGTTGATCGGATCAACTGGAACCATCGACGTCGTAAGCGACGGAGTGCCAACAACAATATTCCTCCAATAGTGTATTATACATGTTCTATGTGTATAATTGTTCTGTATTTCTTGTGTGTCTGCTTGTATGTATTGAATTAGTGAATTTGTACTGACAGAATTTGTTAGTGCATACACACCTGTATTGTCTGTGAGTGCTTGCGAATATTTTATTGGAGTTATTGGACTGTGTGTACGTGTTGGTGTATATTTGGTTGGGGAATCTGGGCTGTCTGCGATTTACTTGTGTGTTTGTTGCTGTGTGGGTGATTGTGTGTCACTCAGTTCTTTCTTCTTTTTTTAGAGTTCTTTGGGGGTGGACAGTTCTTGATGTATTTTCTATTCCTGTTCTGAGTTTCATGTACTATGAATGATGCACTTCATTCATATCTCCCTCCTCTGTACCTTCCTGAAGCTTCTCGTTGCTACTACTTTTCTCTTGTCTCACCCCCATTGACGTTTGGTTATCGAGAAGGGGGCAATTTGCCTTAACATGGCCCTTCTCTCTGCAGTCGTAGCATGTGGGAAGTCTTCCGTCCACTACCACACGCAGCTCTGGCAGCTCCATTTCCTCCATTATCTCTTGTAGGTCCAGTGTGGTGGCCTGGATTATGACTTCTAGGCCATATACCTGCCAATTCAGCTGTTTAGTACGGCTTACTTTCAGCACTTGCGGGTCATCTTTGGTATCCATCAGGGTAGCTGCTAGCAGCCACATCTCGTTGATCTCTGGGGGCACCCTTCTAGTTCTCATTCTTGCCACTCGCTTTCCGAGACAAGTTGACAGTAGTGCCCATTTTCCGATTTCAAGGTCACAGTAGAGTGCTTTGTTGCCTCCTCCACAGTTGGGAAGTGCACCTCCACTGTGCCAAACTTCCTTCCTCTACAACAGAATTCTATATTACTTATTTCTTTTAAGCCTTCTTCTAACTCTTCCTCTTTCGCCTTTTCAATTTTCTTGGTTGCTAACGAGAGGGTTCGGTAGACCACTGTTTTCTCATTCGTGTTTCTTGTTACTTCTTCTGGTGGCATGAATTTCAATTTGGACCCTTCTCTTTGTAACAATTTTCTACTGTTCTTCATTGTCTCGAAGTCTACAAGCACCTCTTTAACTTCCAGGTGTTTAACAGTCGCAACAATATTATTGCGGCCTGCTACTGATGCGTAGCTCCCGGCACGCCCCTGCACTTCCTCCATGCTCACTGTAATTTTTGCTCCCCTCTGGGAGAGGAAACAATAAAAAACAATATAACAAAGTCAAACAATCAGCAACAACAGGTAGCCCCGCTAGGGAGGACCTTCAACAAAGGACAACCTATCCGTAACGATACAAAAATCAGCTGAGAACGAGAGAAGCTCTTTGAAAAGCTGATTGGAGCAACGTGAAAAAAATATCAATGTTAATTTATTGATGCATCTGGACAAGTCTATGTCTGTATTATCAGACAATTGCAAAACAAAAACAAATGTTTAAAAATGATTCAAATTTCCGAAGAAGTCTGGTGCAAATTCTTCATGGTTCAAAACGTTGCTTACTTTTTACTCAACCTGATATATA
>NC_068984.1:90170327-90174285 GCF_001194135.2 Octopus bimaculoides | reverse complement strand
ATTTCGTTGAATTACGTACTTAAATTGAGATTCCTTGCTAGGTCGGTAATTCAATTACCCAATATTTTGGATACCATCTTTTACGGTATTTTATATTTATCCACTTGTAATGAAGAGAATAGTTGTTATATAAGTTTAAAATAGACTATGAATTTCTATTCATATGATAATTTAATTCCCTTATACATTCATTATAGAATGTTTTATCATGATCTTGTATAAACTATGATTTCCTATACACTATGTTCAGGAAAAGTCTTAAGAGTTTTTTCTTATATATCAAAGTATCCCATTATTAGGTTTTAAATTTAATTTCTATCCTTCTATATATTGATTTAAATTTTCTGTTGTGGTGAAATCCTGACACCCCTGTGGGATAGCAAGTCAACTCTCCTAAATATAAGTAACTAGATCACTATTCTTTTTATCCTGATCCCTACTAGTTCCTCTACTACTCTTTTCCTTTTCGTAGACTTAACAAGGTATGCATTGTTTTCTAAACTCATTCTGCCACATATATGACAAAGGAAACAATGTAAATATTTTGAGTTCCATTATTGATGTGAATATATTAAGAAAATGATTGTATCCTTTATGTTTGAAGTCTATGTGGTCATCTGACGAGAACGGTTTCTTTCAAATGATGTAATGTTTACATTAATCAATTAAAGGAGTTGCTTGAAATAGTCGTAATGAATCGACACCTTCACATTTCTGCTACACATAGATTACCACACACACACACACACACACACACACACACACACACACACACACACACACACACACACACACACACACACACACACACTCATACACATTATATACACACATTATATACAAATATATTAAAATATATATAGGCTGTGTAGTAAGAGGCTTGCTTACTAACTTTATTTTGTACGGCGATCGTTTCGACATATCTTGCTACTTTCCCTTATGCGTGGGACTCGGTGCAACATGTGTTGCATCCATTTTGCTCCCTGGGTTACATCAGGTACATCCATACATGAAGTGGTGTCTCGTTCGTATATATCGGTGCATCGGCCAATATTTTCAAAAAACAGATGTCGAAACCTTCAACTCGATTTCGTCTGGCGACTCAACGAAGAGAAGCTAAAGTACAACCTGACCTGGTCAATAATTAGACATGCGAGTCACTATAACGCTCTATCTTGGAAATTCCAGCTATGTTCTGAGGAATCGTTGTCTATATTGTTAACGAAAGATAGGATTATAAATAGATTTGCAAAACGACTGCCAAGATGCATGCATACAGTTAAGTACACCTTCACACAGTACAATGGAAACCACACATAACCAATATAAACCAAACACAAAGAACATATAACCCCAAGCATTCGAATTCACCGCCCCACCTCCCTGGCTGACAACCTCGTGAACAACAACCATGAAACATTCCTCGGAAGAATTGGATGAGAACGCTACATTTATCTAGGTAGGTTCATATAGGACTGTTGCAGAATGCAACGGTAGGTCATTAAAGTATAGTTTTTTAAATAAAACGTAATAGACTGATTAACTAAAGAGACAAAAATATCTTTTATTTCATTTATGTTTATAGGATCTATTTTGTTTGGCTCGCAGATTTTTAAATTAATGTTTTTTTAACTAAGCAGTTTGAAACTTCGTATACTTCGTATTCTTCTCACGCAGAACACGGCTTACGTTGAACATTTTTGAAAAATTTGGTATTTTAGAAGTTATTACGTGTTAAATCTTTCGTATTTGGGTAATTTCAACCAATCAAAGATGTGTATTCAGTTGAAGAAAGCTACTGCTGTTTGCGATAGTAATCGAAGAGGAACAACATCCGGGTCATCTCTACTAATCGTCACCACTCTGTTCTATTCCATTTTTTGTTTACTGCCTGAGTTGCATATTACACGCTTTTTGTCCTGCTTCTCGCGACGAAGTAAACAGTAAACATCGAAGAATCAACATCAAGAAGGAAGAAATATTATTTAGATATATTTATTCGTTGCCCGACATCGGTGTTTTATCCACACATAAAGCGCACCGGTGTTTAAGAGATCTATAGAGCTACGAGTTCGTAGCTAGCTTTTTTGTTGTTGACGTATATATAGTTTCAAAATGCCTTATTTTACAACTATGAGATGTATTGTCATAGTCATAATTTTATTTTACTATAATCAACAACAAACACAGTTCGTCAATATAAAAATCTTTATTACATTAAAAATAACATTATCAAAACATGACGGTAAAACAAAACAAATAGCGGCTAATACACCGGAAAATATGGTAATTGCAGTGACAGTGACAAGTTCGCTCACTGGTTACTAGTTGCTAGTGTAGAAGAGAGGGAAAAAGTAAGAAATGCACGGTGCTGATTAGAAAGGAAGAACGTATAAAGGTGGCATCGTCTTCGATCGACATACGAATAGTACAGAATGATGACATATAGTAGAGATGACTCGGAAGTTGTTCCTCTTCGATTATTATCGGAAAAAGCAGTAACTTTCTTCAACTGAATACACGTCGTTGATTGGTTGAAATTACCCAAATACGAAAGCTTTAACATGAAATTACTTCTAAAATACTAAATTTTGCCCAAACTGTTCAAAGTAAACCGTGTTCTGCATGAGAAGAATACGAAGTACACGAAGTTTCAAACTGTTTAGTTAAAAAAAAAATAATTAAACAATCTGAGCCAAACTGAACAGATCCTGTTTATATAGTTATATATGTTCATATATGATACTTTTGAATGCAACTGTGTGCTGACAAAAAATTACTAGAGTATAGCTATTCTTTTTTTTTAAAAAAAAACCTCATTGACAAATTAGCTAAAGAGACAAAAATATAATTTATCATGTTTATATACAGTTATATATGTTCATATATGAAACTTAAGAATGCAACCGTATGTAACTAAAATATGTTAAGAAAAAGTTTCTGCTTGAAAAACTAACGAAGGAGTAAAAATACTTAGATCTAGTTGAGAATGTATGCATGTGTGTATGTACATGTGTGTAGGTATACATACATACACACACACACACACACACACATACACACACACACACACACACACGCACATGTATATATATATATATATATATATGTATATATAGTATATATATATATATATATATACATACACACACACATATATATATGTACATATGTGTGTGTGTCTGTGTATATACATATGTGTATGCGTGTGTGTGTGCGTGTGTGTATAATGTGTGTGTAAATATTAGTGTATATTTGTATATATATATATATATAGAGAGAGAGAGAGAGAGATAGATAGAGTGCGTGTGTGTATGTATATGTATCAAATTGTCTACACTCTGTCTTAGTTTTAGAGTAACTGTGATGATAAACCTTTAATGTAGTTATCTTCCGACTATAAATTGTAGGAATTGCGGCCGAAATGAGTCAAAGAGGTGAGGGTGCCGACGTCTCTGTGTGGTTGTATGTGCGGATATGTATGAATGTGTGTATATATGCCCCCTGGGCACATTCTTTTTCTTTTTCTCTTCCTTTTTTTAATACCTTTCTCCAGTCTTAAATTTAATATGACTTAATCCCCCCGTTGTCCATCTCCTATTTACTTCCCCTACAAAAGGAAATTTGTTTTCTTTCTGCTTTTTTTCTAATGCGCAGTTATATATTTATATTTACAAGTGTTTACCATTTTTGTTATGGAAGGCTAATAGTAATGAAAATTGTAGCAATGCTTCATTCCTTAATTTTACGGGAAATAAAAACATGACCGCCGAAACTCAAGATCTTATGCTAGAGACCACGTTATGTATGGGTGTACCTGATGTGATCCCGATTACAAAATGGATGCAACCACAACATGTTGCACGGAGTTCCACCTGTAAGGAACAGTAGCAGGATGGTTCAAAATGATCGTCGTACAAAATGCATCTTCTGGTTACTGAATCAATTATATATATAT
>NC_068984.1:90169319-90170078 GCF_001194135.2 Octopus bimaculoides | reverse complement strand
ATATATTGGAAGGTTTGGAGGCGATGTACAGAAATTATATTATAGAAAAAAATTAAGGTACTCAGAAATCTGGATGTTTGTACATTTACAGATTTTTATTAATGTCACATGTTTTATAAATTAAATAAAGCGCTTTTCACCTAATCGTGTAGGATTTTCAAACATATATATATATCGTAGCACTCCGTCGGTTACAACGACGAGGGTTCCAGTTGATCCGATCAACGGAACAGCCTGCTCGCGAAATTAACGTGCAAGTGGCTGAGCACTCCACAGACACGTGCACGCTTAAAGTAGTTAAGGAGATTCAGCGTGGCACAGTTTGTGACAAGGCTGGCCCTTTGAAATACAAGTACAACAGATATAGGAAGAAAGAGAGAGAGAAAAAAAAGTTGTGGTGAAAGAGTACTGCAGGGTTCGCCACCCCACACCACCTGAGCCTCGTGGAGCTCACAACGCCTGGTCTGGGAATCGAATCCGCGATCCCACAACCGCGTGTCCGCTGCCCTAACCACTAGGCCATTGCGCCTCCACACATAAGTGTGTGTGTGTGTGTGTGTGTGTGTGTGTGTGTGTATGTATTTATATGTATGTACATATCTATGTGTTTGTATCTGTGTTTGTTCCCCACCACCGCTTGTTGATATGTTTACATCCTCATAACTTAGCTGTTCGGGAAAATAACGGATAGAATAAGTTCCAGGCGTCAGAAAAAAAGTCATGGATTCGATTTGTTTGACTAAAGCCCTTCAAGGCGGT
>NC_068984.1:90156550-90169236 GCF_001194135.2 Octopus bimaculoides | reverse complement strand
CACACACACACACACACACACACACACACACACACACACACATACATACATGCATACATACATACATACATACATACATACATACATACATACATACGTACGTACGAGAAGGTACCCAAAAGTAACCGGAAACGTTTTCTGCCAGAAGCCACTAGAAGCCATTAGAAGCCACTTGATGCGACCCTCAGGCATCAGTCTGCCAACCGGCGTCGTTGATTAAAGTCGCACTGCAACGTGGTGCCTCTTTGTTTTGCAGTGCTTCTCCCCTTTTCATCGATTTTTGCGATGCCTGAAACGAAGGGAAAGCATGCGTCCGTGAAATCCTGCTTTCTGTTGGCGAAAACAGCTGCTTCAGACACCTTACTATGATGCTGTAATGAGCAAATAACATGTTTACGAGTGGTTTCCACACTTTAGGAATGACAAGTGACCACTTGTCACTTGAAGACCAACCTCCTTCAGGGTGACCGCCGACCTCTCGAATGAATGAAAACATCACAAAATTTCATGAACTGATCTTGGAGGGCCGTCGAAGGTCATCGCTGGTGCTACGGAATTTATAGATGTGTACAAGGTGAAGGAAAGAAAAACGAGGGAGGCGTTAAAAAGCATCACTTCGTAAGAGTTCCAGGACTACCTCGAACATTAAAAAACGCGTCTGGAACGATGCATTGCTTCATTGAAGGCGATAAAAGTGTAAACATGTAAAACTAAGTGAATAAAATACTATTGCAAAATTCCGGTTTCATTTGGCATATATATAGTAGTCAGCTTTTTATATGTCATTTGTAAGTAATGTCATTCTCACAGTGCTTCTTAATTGCATGCTCTAATGCTTCTGCATGGACCACGGTTAGTTTTCTCCTTAGTTGTAGAGCAATAGACATGAAATTCACAGCGTATCATGTTCAGGTAAAGTGCGTATAACAAAAAGTTGCCTTGTATCATTGTTTCCGAAATCGCACATAGGAATTCGAGTAGTTTGCAGGCGGTTTTCGAGGATATACTAGAAGTTGGTTCGCCGTAAAATATGCGTGTATAACGTTAGATCCTTCTATGACAACAATGAGTTTTAAGTGTTTGTTTTAACGGAGAACTCTTTGTTGAGAGTGGAGTAAAACCTAGTGATCGAACGGTCCTGGCTTCTTTGTTATGATTGTCGCTGTTGTGCTAAAAAAGCATTTGCTGACGTTTTTATAAGATATCGACCAGCGGAAAATTATTTTACAACTGTCGATTTCTTGCACCATCAAAGGACTCCATTACTTTGATTAGAGACCTGCTGTATGAAACTGTCTGTGATCTGGTTATCCATGCAGATGCCGATTTGTTGATACCCATTGAGTATTACTGTGGTGCATGTAGAGAGTATGGGTTAACAATTTAGGCTGAAAAGACAGTTTGTGATGTATGAACTAACACATTGAACATCATATAATCCATTTATCAATTACACCAATGGCGCGCAGTTAAAGGTCGCGGATAAGTCTGTATAGCACGGTCGTACACTCTGTCCGCCTATATAACAAAGTGATATAAGAAATAGGAAGAGATTTAAGAAGTATTGTGGTTAAAGATAAGATGTAAACTGGTGAAAGTATAATAATAAAAGTAACATTTCAATAACTGTAGCATCCAATAGATAGAAATTTTCAATCGTCACTTGCAGTTTTAAAAGTCAAAGGTATTTGGTATTCACATTTAAATGAAATATTTTGTGTAAACCTTCTTCAATGCATCTTCATTGTGCAAATGCGAAGACAAGCAAAACGATGGTGACTAAAATGTCTGCAATATATAAAGATCAAATAGATATCGTATAAAATGAACAGAAAATATAACAGTTATCTTCGTCTAACAATTAACAAAGACGTATTGATTTCAATGTATGTTAAATCACTCTTATGTACATACATGATCATATACGCATACACATATATACACATGTAGTCAAATATGTAGAAGATAACATAAAGAGAGACAGATAGATTGATAGGTAAATAAATAGATAGAGATGGAGAGAGAGAGAGAGAGAGAGAGAGAGAGAGAGAGAGAGAGAGAGAGAGAGAGAGAGAGAGAGAGAGAGAGAAAGTGTGTGTATCAGAAAGAAAAGGGGGGTGAAATAATATATAGATAGGAGACAGATTCAGCCGTTGGAAAACAGTTAATTGAAGGTGGCAGTCGAATGATAGAAGCGTATTAGACATATGCTATCCTGGGACAACACAAATGACTAAATCTGACATGTATAAGTTTATAATAGATATATAATTTTATCGACGTCAGATAGATAGCTTTAACTGATTTAGTATTATTGCGTTGATATATTCGTCTGGGGGAGCAATTTTATTTGAACCGATTTGAATAGATCTCTGTGTCACTCTACAGACGTTAGAATTGAAGCGGTTAAAATTAATTAGCTGGAAACATCACGGTCTTCAAATTAAATACGAGAGTGGGAAGTCTGTTGTATTACGAGTATTGTTACGCTAAATCTTGCGCTCCTACATTGACAATGCTTGCAATAATTATAGAAGTTTGGTCGCTGGAAAATCGATGGAACGTCTTCATATGAGGACTTCACCAGTTGATGCCAACCCTGTGTGAGAAATTTTATGATCAAAGAAATTTCAACAACGAAATTTGCAATATTGGTTTGGTCATTTCAAGTGAGTTGGAGTTAAATATTTCTGTGTTTGTATCCTAAAGGGAAATGTGAATGCAAAAATTTAATTTTTTTTTCTCAACTAGGTTTGTAATGTTAATCAAAAGTGTTACATTATAACACCGTATTCATTTGTGAGTACTGAAGATGATACAAATACAGCACGAAAACATTATTCACTATATTGCTACAGTTCGCCATTGTAGATGTAATTTGCGAGAAATTTGACTGCCATTTACAGCAGGCCAAGCGACCACGTAGACGATCCTTTGTGTTTATTACGAGTTAATTTTTTTGCCAGGCTTCAAAATTCAATATATGTAGGAAAATGAGCATTGCTTTATAAATCTTTGACAATGAGATATATACAATCCAAGCATATTGCAGGTTGCAACAAATAATAATAATAATAATAATAATAATAATAATAATAATAATAATAATAATAATCCTTTCTACTATAGACACAAGGCCTGAAATTTGGGGGCGGGGGATAGTCGGTGAAATCTACCCCAGTACTCAACTAGTACTTATTTTATAGACCCCGAAAGGATGAAAGGCAAAGTTGACCTCGATAACGATTCTGCCAGCTCACTGCCTTAAATAATAATAATAATAATAATAATAATAATAATAATAATAATAATAATAATAATAATAATAATAATAATAATAGTCAAGACGAAGAGCGCTATTCGTCTTGACTATTTACCTTCGTGAAGAGTTACGCCAATCCTTTATAAAATATAATAATAATAATAGATAATTGCCAAAGCAACCCTGAAAAGAGGAAAACTAGTTAAGAGTAGCAACATCACACTAGATAAAGCCAATGAAATAAGAGAACTAGACGAAAGCCAGCCATACAAATATTTAGGAATCAATGAACTAGATTGGATACAACACATACAAATGAAAGAGAAAATAAAGAAAGAGTACTATAGATGAGTTAGATCAATACTAAAAACAGAACTCAATGCTAAAAACAAGACAATAGGTATTAACACATTAGCCGTCCCAGTTTAAATTACAGCTACAATATACTTAACTGGACACTAAACGAAACTATCTAAAATAGACAGGAAAACAAGAAAAATAATGACAGGATCTAGGATGCACCACCCAAAATCTGGGATTTTTAAATTCAGACTGACAGGATTATAGAATCTAGAAGGCCGGATTTAGTAGTAGTATACAAAGAGAACAGAAAGTACCAGGTAATTGAATTTACAGTCCCAAACAATGAAGAAATCAATATGAGAGGTATAGAGAAAATAGCAAATTACCAGGATTTAGGCAATGAGCCATACAGGCTACGGAAAGTGCAAGTAAAGATTTGAACAGATGGGTTGAGGAAACATGCTTAAAATCTAGTTTAGTGCAGCTCTAGAAAACAGTGTTATTAGGGATAGCTAGGTTACTTCGGAAGGTTCTTGGCATCGAAGGTTATTTGTTGTAGTCCGATGTTAGGAATTCTTCTCTAACAGTCTAATCTCTTGTGTGTAAATGAAACAACAACAACAGAAACAACAGCAACAACAACAACAAAGAACTATAACGTAGATATAAGATCAAGAAAAATAGCTAAATGCAGTCCTTGAAGAACTGAAACTAAAACTGCAGGCGAAAGCAACAAAAATCAAGCGATATGACCAAAGAATTAAACAATATGAAATTAACTGGTTGTTCCAACAGGATCAAATAAGGGTTTATGAGCAGCTGAACGGAAAAGTTAACAGCAGAGAGAAACATGACGCTGGAGAAAGTAGGAGGTTTTGGAGTAACATCTGGGATAATGGAAAAAATCACAAGAAAGATGTTGAATGGTTGAAGGAATTAAGATCGGAGGAAAATGGAGTGAAACAGAACACTGTAAGAATAACAAATGAAATGTTGATCAAGCTGATAACAAAGGTTCCAAACTAGAAATGTCCATGTCCTAGTGGGGTACAAGAGTATTGGCTGAAAAATTCTCCAGCATTACACAAAAGCCGTATAAACGGATAAAATTATCAACAACAGGGCGGAAATCACAAAGTGGACGGCCACATGTAAAACGGTTCTTTACCAGAAGTTAATGAGAAGAAAAATATCTAGTTGTGTTTATGAATTCCTGAAAATGAATGACAAACACTGTGATGTACCTATGTAGACTGTCGCGACTTTCGGTATATTCGGCAACCGAAGTTTAGACTGGCCAAAATTACATAATTTTCAAGCCTTGTAACTTTTTTTATTTTTAATGTCTAGAAAAAAAATGAGTGCGATTTTCATCATCAGCATGCACATCTACATCCGAACATTTTTTTTTTGAGAATAACCTGGTGAGAATTAAAAATAAAAATTCAAGTGGTTGGAAGAAATTTAACCAGCTGCTGCTGCTGCTGCTGCTTCTTCTTCTTCTTCTTCTTCTTCTTCTTCTTCTTCTTCTTCTTCTTCTTCTTCTTCTTCTTCTTCTTCATCTTCTTCTTCTTCTTCTTCTTCTTCTTCTTCTTCTTCTTCTTCTTCTTCTCCTTGCCATGCCAAGGAGGCAAACCTTTTGTAACAGTTCTACTGGGCACTCTATTCCAATTTCCTTTATATTCCTCTTGATGCCTTCTGATACTGTTCCCAAGGACCCAACAACAATTGGCACTATCTTCACCCTCTTCATTTTCCATAGCCGGGCTATTTCGTACTTAAGAAGGTTGTATCTATTTATCTTTTCGCCTTCCTTCTTGACTATTCGTGGGTCAAAGAGGCATGCAACCTCAATTGTATAGCATATGAGGCGCACCTTGGGTGGAGACACTTGTTCACTCCTAAGGTTGACCCTCCAATTCATGGCAAAAGCTTGCTCTTGCGCTGTCAGTATAGTGCTCTCGGTCTCTTTTCTTAGGGTTCTTTTCATCAGTCAATTCTACCTATTTTTTTCCAGCAACTTCTGTTGTAGCTACATGGAATTCATTGTGTAGTCACTTCTTGCGTAATTCTTCTAGCCCCTTGTTGCGTAATTCTTCTAGTCCTTTGTTGCGTGATTCTTCTTGTACCTCCTTGCGTAATTCTTCTGGTCTCTTCTTGCGTAATGAGACAGCTGTGCATGCCATCAAAGTGACATTGGGGTAAAATAAACGAAGCTCATTAGACACATCACGACTACCCGTCTGATAAGGGTACTCCAGGCACATGCATCACAACCATGTGTGCATGACATGGTGATCTCATATCAAGATTAACTGCGCATGACCTTGAAAGGGGGCCCAGTTAGGATTTTCTTCAGGTCGAGTAGCCCATCCCGCTCAAAAAGTCCCTGAATAAGGGCTGCTTAAGAATGTGAAACAAAACACCCATGTTTCCAAAGGTGAATTATCCAAACCCACCAAAATTCCTCTCAACACATGGCTATGATGCTCGCCCACTACTTCTGCTCGTGATCAGAGATGCACATATCGTCAGCCACTAAGGGACATGCTCAACTGGTTATGGTTAAACAACTGACAAGCAAATCTATAGTATTGAGCTGAATATTTGCTGTAACCCATCTTTTATACCAAGACAACATCTTTTATACCAATACAACATCTTTTATACCAATACAACATCTTTTATACCAATACAACATCTTTTATACCAATACAACATCTTTTATACCAAGACATTATTATTATTATTATTATTATTATTATTATTATTATTATTATTATTATTATTATTATTACTAAGGAGGCGAGCAGGCAGAATCGTTAGCACGCCGGACAAAATGCTTAGCTACGTTTCTTTTGTCTTCGTGTTCTGCCTTTCTTCTTTTCGGAGTCGATGGATTAAATACCAGTGAAATACCGATTTCGATGTAATCCACTAGTCTCCTCCCCATAAAAAGGATTATAATTATAATAATTATTAATAAAATGTTATAGTTTGCTCGATGCATTGTGTATATGTGACGTTGAAAGAGAAAGAAGGCTAAACAAGGTAAAATAAGCTGTAAGATGAGGTTACGAAAATTAAACGCAAGTTACCTGGTAATCTTTGCTTTACTTTGTCTTTTATTGTTGCTGCTGTTCTTTTATCTGTTCTATATTTCGGGATCTAACGGCCCGCCCCTTCATCAGGGTTTAAGGAACTTTCATTGGGTAATGCAGCAATTTCCTCTCTTTGGGATAAAATTTTAAATTTTCTTTAGTCGTTTCCAAGCGTTTTTGGTGCTTATTATTACTTTCTCCACCGCCTATCAACCAAGTCTATTTTTAGCATGTTACTGAAACATAAGAAGGTACTCCTTATCCTCTCCAAGAAAGAACACCTCATTCTAAGCAACATGCGAGAGAAGGACCTCGTATACCTCCTTTCAGACAAAGGGAAAGAATTCTGCGTCATCTCGAGAGACACATACAACAGCTTGATATATGAGCACCTTAACAACGGTGAAGTATATTGAGACGTGACAGACATTACTGCATCCCAGACTGAAGATCACATCAGCACTACCTGGACGGATATCTGCAGACGTAGACAACTCCCCAGCAAATATAAACACAACCTCACCACCAGGAACAGTAGACTACCAACGTTGTACCACCTCATCAAAACCCACAAAACCAATGTTTAATCTATAGGTTAGGCTAATTGTCTCCAGTATAGAAGGCCCCCACCCCTATAAAAATCTCCTGGTTTCTCTTCCAGATCCTGAAGCCTATGCTTGTTTCTTTTCCTGGACATGTCAGCAGCTCTGACGAAGTCATGCGAAGATTACATCAAATACACCTTTACCAACTTAAACTCAACAGATATGCCTCTAGCCTAGACGTTGTCTGCCTCTATGAGATACCACCCGCTCATCTAGCGGTCAGCTTAGTGACGGACTGCATCATTTCATACAACATATACTGCTTTGACCTCATTCCAAAAGACATACATCAGTTGAAAATACATATTTCACTTTCTACAACCACATATACAAACAAACAGTAGGCCAACCCATGGGATCCAATCTTTCAAGCCTTCTCGCCTTCACCTAGATTAACCGACTGGAACGTCGAGCGCTCAACACCTGCCGCTCCTGTGTTTTCTTCACCCAATACATAAATGATATATTCATCCTCACATCATCCCGTAAAGAGGCAGACAATATATCTAGGACATTTCCAAACACAGATAACAACATACGATTTACCATAATACACCCCGATAAAAATGGTTCTTTGTCTCTGCTGGACTTTCAACTTAAAATAACAGATGAAGGTACTATAGACACCAACTTCTATAAGAAAGCTGCCAGTAGAGACCTGTTTGTGCATTATAGATCAGCCCTTCTCCTTGGGGCTAAAACCGGATACATAAGAAATGAACTCACACGTATCCGGAATAAATGTAGGAAGACAGAGAACCAGATCACTCACACTACACACTTCAAAGATGTACTGAAAATGAACGGATACCCAACATCCAGAATGAATCGACTTAAGAATCGAAGGCGCTGCAGGCATAAGAACTCCTCTAACACCGTCTTCATGAAATTACCACGAAAGCATACCATTCAGCGAAAGCATAGCTACAGCTATCCGCAGAGATATCAGCAGAGCTATTCGCAAAGGACTGGACATACAGTTAGCGCACTCCGGCCCTTCTCTGCGTGGATACCTGTCTAAAAAGCAATCCAGCGACAATAATAATCAATAGTCGCTGACTAACTGCCTTATCCGTGGTACAGGTATGTGCTAGCGGACACATGTAGTATACCGGATTGAATCCAACATTGGTAGCCCGAGTCGAACACACGCTTTAAAGAGCACCTTAACACACGCGCATCCTCATTCAAAAAATTACATTGACAAATGTAGAGACACCAACCAACATATTACCATTACCATCTCTTATAGTCCATGTTGCATTGTTTAGCCTTCTAACCCTTTCAACTCTATAAAAATAATTACTATTATTAATATTACCATTTTGTAAGTCGGCGAGTTGGCAGAGTCATTAGCACACCAGACGAAATGCTTAACGATATTTCGTATTTTTACATTCTAAGTTCAAATTCCGCCGAGGTCGACTTTGCTTTTCATCATTTCGGGGTCGATAAATTAAGTACTAGTTGCGTACGGGGGTCGATCTAATCGACTAGCCCCCTCCCCTAAAATTTCGGGCCTTGGGCTCTAGAGTAGAAAAAAGAATCATTAGCATGCTAGGCAGTATTTCGTCTGTCACCACGTTCTGTGCTCAAATTCTGCCGGGGTCAACTTTTCCTATCATCCTTTCGGGGTCGATAAATTAAGTACCAGTGAAACACTGCAGTCGATGTAATCTTCTATCCCCTCCCCACAATTTCAGACCTTGTGTCTATAGTAGAAAGGATTACCATTATTATTATTTGGCACATATTCCTCAATATTAGACTATTCCACTGGGCGCTATAATGGAGTGTGGAACCCACAACAGAGCCTGATTGCTGGTTGCGTGTCGCTCTTTATATATACATACACGCATGCATACATACATACATATATATATATATGTTTGCGTGTATGTGTTATTGCGAGGATATAGATTCCTCTTAAAAGGGATGTTAGTATCCAACTTTCCGCAGTTTAATCCTATATATCGATGAAATACTATTGAGTCACGTTTTACTTAGTAGTATTGGTGTTTATTATTTAATAATTGGCACAAATATTAAACACATTACAGCGTCCATGTATATTGTAATAGATGTTTGTCTCACTTCGGTATATATGGGTATATTTTAATATAGTATATGCTAAAGAAGAAAATGGAGAGATTTAACATCAATTTATTAACATATTGTCAGTTTACATTTGCCTACAATTGTTTTCATACCCAACTCATTCAAATTATAAATTTATAAATTAAAACTGCAGTTTGAAAATTGCGATTACATACATTTCTTCAGGGGCAAATATTGACATCTTAATTGATTGAGTCTTCTCAATAGACTAAACATGTCAACACACACACACACACACACACACACACACACACACACACACACACACACACACACACACACACACACACACACACACACACACACACACACACACACACACACACACACACATATATATATATATATATATATATATAAATTGTTCTTTCTTAGAGATATATTATTCAAGCGTACACCAGTTTTGCGCTATTATCGAATTAACTATACTGGAAATTTTTCATGTATGTATGTACTCGTGTTTATCGTTTGTTCACCTTAGGTATCACCTTAGGTATTAGTTCTTTACACCTCTTAAATTCCAGTTGTCGCTATGGAGATTTCCATCATTTTCGATAGAGGAGAGATAAAGTTTAAAAGTTCAAAGAAAATGGAGAATACATATAGAATAATTAATTTTTAATTCTAGTCAAATCAATAAATTCATTGATGTTGCCTACGCTTCGGCCAATTGCTGTCGTTCATATTTACACATTTAAAATGCATTATAAAGTTGAACAAAGCAAAAAGCCTCCTCAGGGAATGATATTGAATTTAAACTTACATGAAAATGGATGCATGACGTTTGATCTAATAACAATATAAATAATATATATATATATATATAAAAACTTAGATAAAACTTAGATATGTTTCGACCAAAGATTGGTCAAGGTCATGTCTAAGTTAATAGCACCACATCATAGGATTATCTAAATCCTTTTTACAGTCAAGATTTGTTTATGTTCCACTCAAGTAGTGAGTTCTTATTGAGTGAGTTGTATCCAGGTATGGGTGGCTTGTCTGGTATTCTTTGAAGAAAACTGTCTAGACTCCGTTTAAAACTGATAGGATCCTTTTCCTCTTTTATCTCTTTCGGGACAATGTTAAACAGGGCAGGGCCTGTTGAGGAAAAGAAATTATGCCGCAGTGTACCTATATGTTGTGATCCTGAATTGAGCAGGGGACGTATGTACATATATGTATAGTTTTTGGCGAGTATATGGGTGAGCTTGTGTGTGTTTCAAGCGAGGGTGGTTTAGTATATACTTATACGGATTGGTGCGCTTACGTGAACACTATAGACATTTTTACTCCCTTACTTTTACCCCCTCCCCTTACTTAGGGGTCTATAGCTCTTTTGCCTTAATAAGGGTCAACCACACAGTAATTTCCCTTTGTTTAACGGTCATTTTTCACAGGAATTTTCAATGGCCGGATAACTGAAGAGATGTTGGCGTGGGTTCCCACCCCGGCATCCGAAACTCAGAGTTTTATCATGGCTACCGAATAAGTGTCACATATTTTTACAGATATATATGTACATATATATACAGGGGTTGGACAAAATAATGGAAAAACCTAGCATAATAGAATCATAATTTTGAAATATCTATAAAACCGTCAAGAGGTCAAATTGTTGGGACTCGTATGGTAGGTGCTAGCCTAACAAAAACAGCCGAAATGTTTGGTGCATCAAGAAGTACTGTCTCAAAAGCAATGACGACCTTTGAGAAAGAGGGAAAAACCTCCTCGTCGAAATAAAACTCCGGAAGAAAACCAAAACTTTCAGATAGGGACTGTTGGACTCTTACGCGAATTGTTAGAAAGGATCACAAAAGTACAGCCCCTATAATTACTGCAGAGAATATAATGACCACCTCGATAGTCCAGTTTCCACAAAAACTGTTCGCCGGGAGCTGTACAAAGCCTGATTTCACGGGAGGGCTGCAATCAGAAAACCACTAATTCCAAAAACAAACGTTGCAAAGCGTTTAGAGCGGAGTAAAAACCCACCGAATTGGTCTCTAAAGCAGTGGAAGAATGTTATTTTCTTGGATGAGTCATCTTTACCTTATTTCCGACTACCGGCTGAGTATACGTGTGGAGATAGCCAAAAGAAGCATTTGACCCACACTGCCTTCTTCCAAGTGTTAAACATGGAGGAGGATCTGAGATGATGTGGAGGGGCTATATCTTGGACATCCGCCGGCCCAATGGTTTCCCTTCATGGCAGAATTAATAGTCAAGACTATTTCAGCAGTTTATCTGATCAACTTCATCCCATGGTTGCGGAACGGGGAAGGGGAGAAAAAAGGGAATTAGAAAAAGGATGAAAGAGAAAACGATAGAGGAGAAAACAGTATAGAGTAAAGTCGCATCAAAAAGATTAAATTTTCTCTCTCATCCGTTCTCTAAACCCCTTTTTTCTTCCCTTCGCCGTTTTCTGTCTGACTCTCCCTCTCTCCCCTCTTTCTCCTTTACACATTCTCGTTGCTCACACGTGACCACCGTTCATCTTTCCCTTCCTCACGTGATCATCTTTCTTTTCTTTCAGGAATGCCCTAAGGACTGGACGTATCATATCTCTGTCTTCTATCTTGTCAAAGAAAATATTTCTGCAGTGTTCACTATTTTACCCACGTTCTGGTCTAACGACCCTTCATGTTTGTTTTCGTTCGGTTTCCTTGTATGCCTCCACTGTCCTGTTTTTGTTCCCAACTTTGACCCTCCATAAATCACAAATTTTATTTTCGTACTTATGGGAGCAACTGTCTTCGAACACTCATATTGTCGTTCAATACTCGAAATGAGGAGTAGATAACTGATGAAGGGTCGTTCTTTATGTTACTTGTCCTGTTTTCCATTTGTTTTCGTATTTCAAGTTGTTTTCTGTTGGTGACGTCCTATGCCCATATATACATATGTATATATATATATATACATATATACAGAGAGAGAGAGAGAGAGAGAGAGAGAGAGAGAGAGAGAGATGGATTGATATAATTGTTTTCATACATTTTTACATCCGTAGTACATGGATAAGATGTGCAATCATTATCATGCATCTAAGGTGCTTAATGCGCCCCCTCAGGTGATTGCTTAAATAAGCCCTTCGTCAGAACCTGCCTTCATTTCACTTAATGTGAGAATGCATAATGTGACATTTTAAGCAGTTTGCAGACAAAACAAACCCATAAATATTGTGAAGCACAAAATATAATTATAATCAAAATACAAACTGGAAATAAAAATGTTTTTACCAGAATCTTGTTTTACATACATGCATGCTTACACACACACACACACACACACACA
>NC_068984.1:90155121-90156136 GCF_001194135.2 Octopus bimaculoides | reverse complement strand
GTGTGTGTGTGTGTGTGTGTGTGTGTGTGTGTGTGTGTGTGTGTGAAGTTCTGTGGACTAGTTGTTGGAGTTTCCAGGGCCACATTTTGTCCTTGAAAAGGCACTTCGCTTCATGTTACTCCAGCCCGTATCTGAAAATTTCTACCAGTGGCACTTGGATTAACCCTACTTGGGACATGGGGAAGGATAGTGATCTCAATGATTTTTCGGGACTTCATAGATGGTGGGAAGCAATAGTTATCCCAGGCCAAGGATTTGTTTCGAATATTTACAACACAGTGGTCTATCAAAGACCAAATGCCGGTTGGAAACAAGGTTACGGATGAAGTCTAGTATATGTAATATTTAAGCGAATTTGAAACGTCAGCTCTATCACCGAGCTTAGCATTTTGGCACCTTCGATCGACTGCATTTCTAGAAGTCACTTGCCACATTAGCTATCTATCTATCTATCTATCTATCTATCTATCTATCTATCTATCTATCTATCTATCTATCTATCTTTCTTTCTTTAACTTACAGTGTATCTAGAAACTTATGTAAATGCAATCAATATACTGACTTTAAGCTCATTAATTGAATCCTGATTTAAATCCCGAGTAATTCTCATATGTCATTTAGAATTGATATCGTTAATAATAATAATAATAATAATAATAATAATAATAATAATAATAATAATAATAATAATAATAATATTAAAAATTACCATCCCATCGTGTATCTTGGGAAATATATACATTTCAGCATTACAGGATTTAAAAGCCGTTGTACAAGCTTACAAGTTATTTGTCAAATATATGTAAGTCAGCTAGCTGTACTGAATATGGTCTCTCTTTACAGCCAAGTAAATTGGGGTCTTTAAAAGATATCGCAGCACAGTAGACTCTGCAGGGCAGTTAAATTTGAAAATAAATAAAATGGTTACATTAAGAAATCCTTTTTGAACTGAAACGATTTTCTGATACAATAATTTATAATATCTCCTTCAATGTTAGTTGCACTATATATATAT
>NC_068984.1:90153342-90154964 GCF_001194135.2 Octopus bimaculoides | reverse complement strand
ATGACGGGTTAAGAGCGAGGGTTACTAACCCCAAGATTCCGAGTTCGAGTTCAGGCATTGACCTGAATAATAATAATAATAATAATAATAATAATAATAATAATAATAATAATAATAATAATAATAATAATAATAATAACAACAACATCGAAAAATACCTCAGGAATGAGAACCCAGGTTCGAAATTTCCCCAAGACATCTGATGAAGGCTGGAGGGTATATCAACCGAAACGTTGTGTTAACAACAAACAAGATGAGGACAAATATCCGTCGAATGTAAATAATGTAAATAACTAATTTTTACTTTTTATATCTTATATCCTAAATACTTATGGCTTTTCTAGTTTCATTTAATTAAATAATATCCCTGTGTTTTATTCCCATTTCGTTATTTTTACCCCTAAATAAAATTTATTCCTCTCTATATTTTTATTTTCTTATCCCTCAGTCCTCTCTTTAATTCTTTCTATTTGCTTGACGTCTTCAGAATATCTTACCCTAGTAAGTTAATATCTCCCACTACACCCCATTTGACGCCCCATCTTTTCTAACAACTTCATGTTTACATTACTTGTATATATGAATATGCAGTCCTCATCTCTCTCATTCAGTACGCTTTTTACCACCAGTTTTAATTCCTTTGAACAATTATGTAAGTATTAGCTATTTATACAAATCAGCCCTGATGATATCTGCTTATACTGTGTTTTTTTTTTTACATCTAGAACTCTTAACATAGTTCGAATCCTGCGGATCTGAAACACTGTTCGCCTAATGAACACAGATTGAAACCTGTGTAAGCACTTTTTATGCTTTTTCCCGTTAATTTATGTTCCTTTGGATTTTATTTGTATTAAATCGTTTGCTATGTTTTTATCGTGATACAAATAAAATAAGTATCCGTTATATATTTTTTCTCCATTTTCTTATATAAATATAACTATAAATTACTGTTTATTCTTATATATTGTGAAAATTCTCTCAATATATCATCGATAACATCATGCCGCTAGAAACCACTAGATAAGACCCTCAGTGTCATCGGGCGAGGTTGTACTTCCACGTGGTGCGTCTTTCTTTTGCAGTGCTTCTCCCTGGTTCGTCGATTTTTGCGATGGTTGAAACGAAGGAACGGCATGCTTCAGTGAAATTCTTTTTTCTCCTGGGGAAAACGGTGGCTAAAGCAGTTGTCATGCTTCAAATAGCTTACATGTACGCTGCCATGAGCAGAACACAACACAATTTTAGGAGTGGCTTCCACGCTTTGGTCACTTGTCACTTGTCGCTTGAAGGCCAACCTCGTTCAGGACGACCGTCGACCTCCTGAACGAATGAAAACATCATGAAAATCCATAAACTGATTTTGGTGGACTGTCACCGAACAATTAACGAACTTGTTGATATGACTGGTATGTACTGAATCTCCTCCCACCGAATTTTGAGTGAGAAATTGCGAATGAAAATTGCCAATGAAATTTGTACCTTGCTTGCTCATGGAAGATGAAAAGCACTCACAACTGATTACGTGTCGTGAACTGAAAAAAAACAGTTTAAGTTGATCTGGACCTTTTTTCGAAGGTCATCATTTGAGATGAAACCTGGTGCTACGGAATTCACAGATG
>NC_068984.1:90152140-90152888 GCF_001194135.2 Octopus bimaculoides | reverse complement strand
TATATATATATACATGTATATGAGCTGGGAAGTAGAAATAGACGGGGTACAATAATCCCACTGAAAAGGAGAGTCTCCTGGTCTTTGTCAGGACACTCCTATAGAAGAAGCTAACTTCTATATAAAACCCACTGTTCTATTGAGCCGGATATCTTGCACTCTGTTTGTCTCTGGGCTTCTTAGTATTGCTAGTCAGAGCCATGGTGGTGTTGTGCACGCAACCTCACATGACTTACAACCGTTGCAGTCGTATTGCTTTAATATAAAAATATATAATGGTCAAACACGCTTACTGCTTGACCCAACAAAATGTTTGGTCGAGCTCACACGGGTCTTGACTATAATTCCGTAACCTCGCTGCGCATTAGAAATGTCGATTTTTTCAATTTTTAATTTCCATTAACTTTCTTAAACTTGGTTAAAATTGAATATACTTTATGTGAAAATATTCATTGTATTAAAACCTTTATTTTCATATAAGTTCTATAACATAATAATTAATAATTATAATAATAATAAAATCTTTTTAACATTATTTATTCAAGAACTTCTTCATATTTACATTTCGCTCGGCTCTCTATTTTGCTCTTACTCCTATCCATCCCATTCTTTTAATTTTTTTTAATTAATTTTTTTTTTATTTTTTCGATTCTGGTTTCTATCGTTTGAAGACTCAACATTTTATTAAATCTTTTTCTGTAAAGCAACAACTTTAAAAAATAAAAATTTAAAGATTGAACATTTTGTT
>NC_068984.1:90150118-90152033 GCF_001194135.2 Octopus bimaculoides | reverse complement strand
ATATATATATATATATATATATATATATATATATATATATATATGTGTGTATATATATATGTATATATAATTTTAAAATCAATGCTGTTGTAATAGAAGAGAAAATATTCGATGAACTTATTGTGAATTTTCCTTATAATGTTTGTTGGATCTTTCAAAAGCATTTCTGAAATTGAATCTAATAAAATAGTTGCGTTGTGTTGTCTTTTTGAGAAAACTTGTGTAGCTCTTTGAGACTTATTTGACTTTAAAATGTTTAGAAAATCATTGCTTTACGTAAGTTTTCATTTTGACTTTAGAAAATTATGATATACATCAAGTTAGTTGTTTCTGTAGTTTTAAGTTTATAGTTTAGTAAAACTGGCTTTAGTTCATTGATAATATTTTGTAGAAATATCAAATAATATATAATGCTTAAACAAAAAATGATTCAACTTTTCTGTTCAGAATTGGAATAGAGAGTAGATGTATATAATATTGCAGTCATGTTCAACATAACTCTAGAATAAGGACAATTGTGAAGTAAATATGCATTGTTGCTACTTGTATCATGCACCTTGCTGCCCGGGGAAATAAAACTCGGCATTGAGAGTTGAAGAAATTTGTAAATGGTATCTTGCTGACAATGATTGGTACCTATTTACAACAAGGGATACTGGTTCACTGAGGGCCGTATCTTCTCAATATATTTAGCGCAACTTCAATTAGGGAATAATAAAGAACTGACTTTTAGGCTGTTGTTCTTCAAAATACTTTCAGTACCTAGGATATTTAATATTGATAGCTCAGTTTTGATATCTGTAACTAAGGGGTTTTCATGAGCTGTTGTATTTACTCAAAGGCAGTTCTAAATAGAAAATGTTACATTTGTATACGAAGTAATGCTGGGATAAATGCATAAATGTATGCGAGCATTCATATATATACATGTGTGTTTTTTATGAGTGTATGTATCAATATATCTATTTAAACTGCTCGTAATAAAACGCAGAGAAAACATGTTGCGCTTATATAAGAAATCTGCATGAATGATAATTTTTTCTATCCAAAGCTTCATTATCATTCAAAATCTCCACAGTAGAAGAGAAATGATTCTACATCTATTCACAGAAGCATGTAGGATAAAGCTAACTAATGTATCTATTAATGAAATAAATCTGAGGCGTGGTTATTGCTAATTGAAAGTATGAATGGACATCATACAATTCTTCTGATATTAAAGTCTAATGATTTTTTTTTATTCATTAATTTCAGTTGAATCTACGAAATCTTCACACTGCCAATCAAAATAATACAACTACTTCCGATTATCAAGATGACTGAACTAAATGAGTCATGGAACTATAAGAAATGGACATCTCTATCCTACACTACCATGAGTATATCTGAAAATGATCAACAGAATTTTAATAACTCATCAGCCGAAAGTGTTCATGATAAAGCTTATTCAAAAACGGTGCGGCTCACGTGTCTCTATATAATGATTATCGGAGGTATAATTGGGGGATTTCTTTTGTTAATATGGGTGAAAATGAACCGTCGATGGAAGTCTCGAATCAATATTCTAATTCTTAACCTTTCAGTTGCTGACTTATCTGTCATTTTCTTTGCTTGCACACCACAGTTGGTATGGGAATACGTTGACCGCGAATGGTTTGCAGGTGCTTTCATGTGCAAACTCGTTAAATTTATGCAGAGCTTTTCTATGATGGCCAGTACAAACATGTTAATTGTTATTGCATTGGATCGTCACCAAGCAATTAGAGCTCCCCTACGAAAGCCTATAACGGTAAGTATAAACATCCAGTATGGTTAAGTATTTTTAAATACTGCTGCTCTTATGGTGTCCTTAAATATAATCTTTGCGCTTTCTTTCTTTCTTTCTTTCTTTCTCTACCTACCTACCTATATATAT
>NC_068984.1:90146746-90149705 GCF_001194135.2 Octopus bimaculoides | reverse complement strand
ATATAATGTATAACATGTATGTTTGTATGTGTGTATGCATGTTTATATGAGGTCTGTAAAAAAGGGAACTGAACTTATTACGAAACAAAGTTATTGCTTTATTAACATATGAACAACATATTTTTCATTGAAGTATTTTCCTCTGGTGTTGATTCACTGTTTCTACCAATTTATCTAAATTAAAAACTCACTGAGTATTACGTTCCAGTAGCGTATTTATTTTCATCAACAATCCGAAGTGGGAAGGTGGAAGAAATTCCCGATTGGATTTCAACTTTGAGAAGAAACCGCCAGGTATGAATAAGGTCTGACGTGAAACGCGTTAATTAGGTTGTGTCAATGTTTTAAAGTACTTGTATCACATTGCCTCATCAAACACCACAGGACATACAAGTAAAGCTCGTTATTAATCGTCAGACCGCGTGAATAAACTCATAATGAACGTCAGCCTTCCAAACAGAAAATATGATCAGCATCACATACATATATCATTTTCTTACATGCGGAGGGGACGATGACCCCAACCCACTACGATGACTGCCTTTTCTTTCGTCATTGCAATGGTATTTACACAATTATCCAGCTGTTCTGATATTTTTAAGAAAGTTTTCATCAACCTATGAGCACACAGGCAGTTCTGATTGGAATACAGTTCCCTTTTTGTTCAAACATTTAGCAACAACAACATGCATCTTCTAAATGCATCGTGACATGAACTTTTAGAGACGCCAACTTCCTTGGGAACATCGAAGACAGTTACGTAAAGGTTTTAACAGATCACAATGCACATTTTGCCGTGTATTCATCTTCTCTTTGTACTCAATTTGAAACGCTGGTACCACACACTTGACATGGCTTACAACACAAAACAATTCTTTCCATACGCCTGCACAGTTGCTATCTTAGAAATGTTTCCGTATAAGTTTTTTCGCAATTTGAAACTGCATTAAAAAAAAAGTTGCTCTTCCAAATCTTCTATTATTCACTTTGCGACAATTGCATGAGACATACATTCATTCTACCGCGGATAGTTGTGAATGGTATTTGGGTGAAAGTCAAGGCCATCCATACATGCACATGCCGGAACGTTGCGCCGGCTGGTTGGCGCACTGATTTCGTAGTCTGACTTCTTTTGAATAGATGTTTGTGTGTATACATACATATACATATGCTTATATATACATACATAGTACTACGTACATGCATGCATACATACATACATACATACATACATGCATGCATACATACATACATACATACATGCATACATACATACATACATACATGCATACATATGTCTCTCAAGATGATCTTGAATCATTCTTGTTGAAAATCTGGAACGCAGAGAGGGATTTCAATGTATCGTAGCTAAATAAAGTAAGAAGAAAATACTGTCACAACACCAACAGTAAAACACATGCAATTGATCCGAAAACATTCACCATAGCTGTGCATAATAGGAAGGCACCTGAAATGGACCTAATAGCTGGAAACTGATACAAGAGGCTGATATTTTACAAGAAAACATTCTGTGTATTCAAAAGCAGTATGGAAGGTCAGTATTGATTCCAACATTTGAGATACTTGATTGGTCTGTAGAAGAAATCCATTCCATAGTCGTTTAAACACGCAACAGCCTGACCTCAACTGAAAATCTCTACAGAAATAGTGATATCGACATGCTCTATATAAGAAGAGATAAAGGTAGAGGTAGAGGCTTGAGATCAGTGCAGACAACCTTCGTTTGTCGTATAGTCTCTCTCATATAGCACTTGATAAACAGCAGTAGCAAAAATAATACATTGATTTAATGATGAAAAGTGAAGAGAACAATATCCTACGTGTTGGCAGTGAGCTATTGAGGAAGCACTCTCTTTTTGATGACTTCCCATACGACTGCAAAACAGCTGGAATAACATACCTCAAAGAAAACTTGAATGTAAAGCACTCAAAATACAAAAAAAAAAAAAAAAAAAAAAAAAACATGCGTGAGTATGCTTCCTGAAGACTTGAAGAAGACAGTTATATCAATATGAAGCGAAGCCTTTTTGGGACCGGAGACCGTGATATTACATCAACTTTGAAGGCTATGCATTTGTAATCTAAAAACAAGGTTGCTACGGAATACATAATAAGCAAAAAAGACAATGAAGCCCTTGGAGCTCAATGATACAAGCGAAAATGTAGATTATGTCATATTTCTGTGGAATACACCACACATGTGATTAGCAGCTTCCCAAAAATGTCATCAAGGTGCTACCTCCTTAACCCACACGACGCTGCGCAAAAGTAATATACAATGACATTCGGAAAAAAAAAAAACTGTTCTAGAATAAGTAAAGACAACCCCACCCGCAGTTATTGAAGTCATACACAAATATCAACACAGCGAATACTAGTTTTATTTGCAGGGAAGCTGATGGCCTCAGTGTTTTGGGATGCAAAAAGCATTGCGCTTATTCAAACGTTCCACACCGTCAATGGAAAGAACTCTGCCAACTTGTTGGGGTAGTTACATAAGGTTATCAAGCCCTACCCCGTTTCTCAGAAAAGCTGATGTAAAGAATCTTGTTCATCAGGACAATACTCTAGCACACAAGTCCTTAGTTTCAGCAGCTGCTGTGCGTTACTGCAGCTTTGAACTGGCTGATTGCTCTTCCTATACTCCTGATGTGGCCCCATCTGGCGGTCATTTCTTCCCTAACATGAGAAAACACATGGCTGGAAACCAGTTTCGCAACGATGGTGATGTCATATCTGCTGTTGATGACTTATGGAAACAACAGGATGAAAGCTTCCCCCCCACTGGCATCAAAATACTGCAACTCTGGTGGAGGATGTAATGCGGACGGCAAGGGGGACTATTTTGAAAAATAGACCTCATTTATTCACATTCCATGAGAGTATCTTAGTCAGCCTCTGAACTTTTAAACCGTCCCTCGTATATATATATATATAT
>NC_068984.1:90142933-90146058 GCF_001194135.2 Octopus bimaculoides | reverse complement strand
ACACACACACACACACACACACACACACACACACACACACACACACACACACACACAAGAACATTATACACACATCTACAAACACGTTTACTGAGAAATAAAGCGACTTATGAGAAGATTAATATAATTCTACTTGCGACTCCATTTGTTTGAAAATATCTTCTTTTCATCGAATAACAAATACAGTAAACAACTGTAAAAGTATATAACCCTTGTGTCAATTACACAAACATGGGAATATACACAACTAGCGAATATGTAGCTGTAATGAAACAACATGGACGTATGCAACTTGTTTGCAAATGTTATATATATTAGGTGAAGTTTCTTTTATGAGATTCCATTATTGAACATACATGTTTGTAATAATTTTATATATTGGAACTAATATCCATTTATTAAGAATGGAATTGAACGTTATCGTGATTTGATGAATAATTCATTCATGTTCAATACATTTAGTTAAAATTGAAAGCGCTACTCAACTCTTGTTTATAGTGCCTGATGTTACTGGAGGATTTCTGAAAGACATACTTTATTCAACGAAAATCATTCTGAATATTACAAAATCTGACAAACTTACCTAATAGAATCTAATAGAGTAAAAGTTTTTTCATATTTGTCAGACATATTGAGAAATAGAAAAGGTAGAGATGTTCAAACTATAATGTTAAACGCATGCAATACACTAGACATAGAAAATAAAATAGACATATAAATGAACATAGACACGCTCACATACAAAAGTATAAAAAAACAGTTACGAAGTGCTTTAATACATTTGAAACATAAAAGTTCTCGCTGATGGAAATCGAACATTTTTTCGCTTATTATAAAAGAGACAGCAACTGCGAAGTTTCATATCAGATTGCTCACCGTCATCCGTATGATGATAGCGTTTCGGCCGAAACTGTGTGTTTGTGTGCGAGTGCGTGTGTATGTATACTTATATATAAACATATGTATGTATGATGTTCCTACAATTTTTTTACGGCGTTATCATACCAAATTTGGCATGAAGGTTTTTATCTTACTCGAGGAAGGTTGTAGGGGTGGTCAAATTTTGGTCCTTGCTTATATAGGGGGCTGTAACACCCCTATACGACCCTTCAGATTTTTTTCAGCGGTATAATAGCTTCACTTTTCATAACGCTATAGTTTCACTTTATTGTTTCACTTTTATTCTTACTGTCTGTCTGTCATGTGTGTGTGTTTCCTCTATGCACGGCCAAACCGCTGCATCAATCTGGACCAAATTTGGCTGTCTGGAAAAAACATTGGTTTTGTTTTTTCGCTTTAAAGGTAAACGATTGTGAAACGTTTTTTTAACTGTGATAATGAAACAAAACGTTTAAAGAAAAAGAAACAGTAAAGTTTGTAAATAACGGAAGGTCTTCATACGGACACACGCTTATACACTGTAGGATATCTTCCAATTTATACGATAAAGTTAATAAACTTTTGAAGTTCAATATTCGTGACATAAGTTATAAGAGATATCGACATGAGTTATTCAAATAATTGTTCGTAGCCCCCCTATACGACCCTTCCGATTTTTTTGGCAGCGGTATAGTAGTTTCACTTTTCCTAACACTGTAGTTTCACTTTTATTCTTACTGTGTGTGTGTTTCCTCTATGCACGGCCAAACCGCTGGATCAATCTGTACCAAATTTGGCTGTCTGGAAATTACGTCGGTTTTGGTTTCTCGCTTTATAGGTAGACCATTCTGAAATGCTTTTTAATTGTGATAATGAAACAAGGCGTTTAAATAAATAGAAACAATAAAGTTTCTAAATAACGAAAGGTCTTCATACGGACACACGCCTATACACTGTAGGATATCTTTCAACTTAAACGATAAACTTTATAAATTTTAAGGTTCAATATTTCCGTGACATAAGTTAGAGATATCAATATGAGTTATTCAAATAACTGTTCGTGGAATGGACTTAATAGAATTAGCTAGAGTACACTCGATATTTTATATTTAAATCCGATGTGACTATTTCTACTTGGATATTGGTCCTACCTCAGATTCAAAATCGAATCTACAATTTCTTGCTAGCCATACTTGGCCATACATGGCCATACATATATTGTTCTGCACGGCCAAACCGCTGGATTAATTTGTACCAAATTTGATATGAAGGTTCTTCATTACCCGGGTAGGTTCTAGGGGTGGGGTGTCACTAAATATTTAGCCTCTATTCAAAAACAGAAATATGTTTTACATGCCTGTCGTATACGTCAGTTTTGTTTTTCTCTTTAAAGGTAAACGATTCTGATCGAAACAAACACGATATTGAATAATTCTACGTCATACGTCTACGACTCCACTTCTTTTTTTGAAGCAAAGATAAACACCTTTTAATTGTGATAATAAAACAAGAGGTTTTGTCCTTACCGCCAAAATTCATTTCTCTTGGGAAATATAAGGGTGACGATGTTTTCATTCCATCTATCCCATTAATCCCATCTGACCTCACCTATGAATTTAAACAGCTCCAGTTCCCAGTGAAACTAAGTTTTGCTATGTTCATAAACAAATCTGAAGCATAATCTCTCAACGTTGTTGGACTTACCCTTGCTTCTCCTTGCTTCTCTCAAGGGCAATCGTATGTAGGATGTTCGCGAGTTGTAAGTCCCAAAACTCCTTTTCTTTCTACACCAATTAAAGGATACATTGAAAACATTGTATATTTAGACATTTTACAAAATTAAACTGTGATTGATTTCAGGATTTGTTTTAATAATCTTGTTTATACTCAGGTCATCTGATAGAATTTTTCGGAAAATATCTTTTTTATCAGAATAAATATATTTATTTCCCTTAACATTCACAAAACTTCCGAGCAACGCCGCGTACTTAGGCTAGTATATATATATATAATTAAGAGAAGAAAAGGGAGAGGTAATGGTTAATGATTAACTTATTAACTTATTGATAATCATTCCTACAACTGCTTCAATTAATACTCAATAAATTACAAATTTATGTAATATATTTACATTTATAAGTTGTGAGCAAAATATTATCAGGGAAATATCAAACATTAAAGAATTACATGGTGAACAATTTGGTCTTTCAAACACACACACACACACACACACACACACACACACA
>NC_068984.1:90141149-90142431 GCF_001194135.2 Octopus bimaculoides | reverse complement strand
TGGAAATAGTTCTAATGTGAACTTTACTTAATTTATTGGATACGACTTATTGGAATGAACAGTAAGGAATTTAGATTTGATCAAAACTTCTGCCAGGAAATTTAAAAAAATCAAAATAGTAGACTATTTGTTAAAATCACATTTCCTTTTCTTTGGATGATTAATGATATACTAAGCACAAAGTGAAATATCAATTTGCTAAGTAAAGACTATTAAATAATTGTAGATATTGTCTAAATTATTGTCATTCTTTAATATTTTTAAAATTATCAAAATAAAGATAGTTAAAAATTTGGTAAAAATATTGATAAAATTAATGCAAATTAGAATTATTATCAATGTTAAATTTTTATTTAGTTGCTTTGTGGTATAGCTTTCGACATATTTGAACGTTACACTTACTTCTGTTAATCAACAAATATATGATTCTTCGATGAAAAAAGGTATAAATAATTTACAACAATGTACATAATTACCTGTACATTAGAACATAGAAATAAAACTCACCACGTTGTATTCATTAGGTTAATTAAATGAGAAATATTTCTCAACTGAAATATATTCATTGTCAGGTGATCAAATAAAGATAAACAAATCCTGTGTTTCTATAGCAAATCGTGACAAATTTGAAAATACAATATTTTCTATATTGATATACAAAACAAATATATGCCTCTCTGAGTTTTGTACGTATGTTTATGTATAAGTACATGTACATGTATATGGTGTTATATATATAAATATATATATACATATGTACATATATATATATGTGTGTGTGTGTGTGTGTGTGTGTGTGTGTGCATACATTTATACAGATATATTAGATAGTACATGCATCTATGTACCCGTTTATCTATCTATCTATCTATCTATCTATCTATCTATCTATCTACATAAACACACACACGTACACCCATATATATATAAATAAATGAAATATTCAAACACTGAGATTTGAAGTTAGATGTCACTACTGTTCATATCATCTGTGGATAAATTCAAAATTTGATGATATCACCAATAGTAGCATGGGTGGAACGCAGTTATGATAGCTTTAAGGAGCTATGAAATATAAATTTGCACGAAGCGTAATGATGCTTAGTGAGCATCTGCCTACTAAAAATAAGAGCCAAGTCTTAAATAATCCACCGTAGCGCACCAATATAACAGAGAAAAACAGTATGCGAGGAAAACAGAAAGAATTAAAACATTTAACAGCACAAATAAAAATATTATGCAATTAGGGATAACCACAAACCAGGTATATATATATATATAT
>NC_068984.1:90137407-90141019 GCF_001194135.2 Octopus bimaculoides | reverse complement strand
ATATATATACAATGTGCATTGTAATCGTAGCATATAATGCATTGATTGGTTAATCAATTGTTCGAACAATTAGCCGAGATTTAAAAAAAAAATTGAAAGGGTATGTATCAAAATTATTCAGTATATCATTTTATGCATTTGATCGGTGTCCCTATGGTACTTTTCCTATGCTCTTACTGCAAAATGTGTGATGACTAATTGAAGTAATCGGCAAATATTAATTTATACATTCAGTTATTAATTTAGTTTTTAAGAACAATAATTCACCAACAAGGCCTTGGTCAGCCCGATGTTATAGTAGAGGACACATGCCCAAGGTGCCACGCAGTGGGACTGAACCTGGAAAATGTAGCTGGGAAGCAAGCTTCTTACCACACTCCTGCACCTATAGTATATATATGTATGCATGCATGTATGTATGCATGTATGTATGTACGTATGTATGTATGTATGTATATATAAAGATAGGTATATGAAGAATTCGTATGTGAAGAAGTAGAAAAGAAAACGTAAAAATATAATTAAGAATGGAAATAGAAAGCGAAAGAATCCAAGACAATGAAAGGAAAGTAAATAGAAAGCGTTTATTCGTGTCAAAGATTTTTCTGCCTCAGGACATTAGCCAGATTGATGATTGATGATTAATAAGTCGAAAAGGGGATTGACGGGGGACATGTTGCAGATAACAGCGTGTGTTTTGAGATAGAGGGAGAGAGAAAAAAAAAAAGAGAGAGAGAGAGAGAGTGAGAGAGAGAGTGAGAGAGAGAGAGAAATAGAGATTGTGAGCTGATATTGACAGATACACACATACGCAGAGGCACACACACACACGCAAGTGTACTTATATACATGCACAAGATGCCTCTCTTTACGGAAGTAATGCATTTTCTTTAAAACCTGGCCGTAACGCGAAATGCGTTGTGAGAAATTAATTTTCCTCTTTATTTTGGTATTATGAAGTGAGGTTTCGTTCCTACGGTCTTTTTCGGGAAGAAAAAAGAAGGATCAACAAAAAATAAACAGCACGATCACTTTCATACACAAAAATAGCAATTTCTAAACCTGAAAGATACCATGTAGATATATAAAAACCATGTAGATACCATGTAGATAGATAAAAACGCAAAAATATTTCAGGAGGAATACGTTAGGGAATTTATAAGAATCGTAATATCGTAAGAATACGTTCTTACCGCAAAAGATGTTAACTATTATATGTGGTGGGATGGTGAAATGGGCGATACTACGAGGGTGGGGGACAATACTTACTACCTTATAGTTCATTATCCCGAACATCAACTTGTCGGGTGAAGAACTTATCCAAAGTCGTTTATTGTTTACGATGCATCATCTCATTGTGCAGTTCAGTATAGGAACTGAGCTCATTGTTATTTTTATATAGCGTTCATGATTAGGATCATTATCAACAAAACCCTGCAGACCTTCCTATATAAGTGTCAACCCTTTAGCAATAACTTCTGTTACCAATTTAAGTGGTGAAGGTGGAACTTCTGTTGTCTTATTTGTATTTTCAGCACGTTCTTTTCCCAGTGTCACCTCGTTAGATAAACTTTCTTTCTGGGAGACTAACAACCCGATCCCATCAACCTCTATGACTTCTTCAAATCGTATACCATTGCAAGTGTAACAATATTTTTCCGAATTTCTGTCCATGCATCTGTATATCCCCATCTCTATACACATGCGTATGTATATATGTATGGCTGCGTACGTGTGTGTATCTGCTTGTGTGTACATGTATGGGCATATACCTCTGCATGTATGTGTATATGTGTATGTACAAGTACATGAGCAATGATATATGTGTGTTAATGTGTGTTTCAGTGTGTGTGTGTATATACATGTGTGTGTGTGTGTGTATATATACATGTGTGTGTGTGTGTGTGTGTGTGAGTGTGTGTGTGTGTGTATGTGTGTGTGTGTGTGTACCCATACATCTCCTTATCCAACATGTGAAACACATCCTCATTATATAGGCTAGTCTCTATCTAATCTCATACATTTTCCACTCTATCTCTCTTTCACACGATAATATTTTTTCCCAAGGCCTTCAAACTTAAGTCTGATTAACTTTCTATCACAGATGGAACTAGTAACTTCCATTATGCTTTGCTAAGGATTTCCCTCGAAACTTTACCTATGGAACTGCTAACTGACATTATCTTTTACCTAGGGTTTTATTAACCCTTCGATCATAGAAATACCAAACACATCTATCTTTCACCCAGAACAATCCATGGTTTGTCGAAGAACTGGTAGCTATCAATATCCTTGTAAAGGGCAGAAAGACTAAAGAATAAAAGACAGAGGGGAGAGAGAGAGAGAGAGAGAGAGAGAGAGAGAGAGAGAGAGAGAGAGAGAGAGAGAGAGAGAGAGAGAGAGAGAGAGAGAGAGAGGGGTACAAAATAATGGAAACACCTAGCATCATAACATCATAATTTAGAAATATTTATAAAACTGTCAGAAGCTTGTTTATTTTTATGTTTTTTGATTTATTATCAGTGTTGCTTAATATGTTTTGTTAAAATTGCTGTTTCTTTTGGGATACCATCAGAAAAAGGTAATAAAAATTCATTAAAATGACAGATCTATCGGACTTTCAAAGAGGTCAAATTGTTCGTACTCGTATGGTAGGCGCTAGTCTACCGAAAACAGCTGAAATATTTGGAGTATCAAGAAATGCTGCCGTGAAAGTAATGACAGCTTTTTAGAAAGAGGGAAAAACCTCTTTGTCGAAACAAAACTCCGGAAGAAAACCAAAACTTTCAGACAGGGACCGTTTGACTCTTACGCGAATTGTAGAAAGGATCATAAAAGTACAGTTCTCAAAATTACTGCAAAGCTTAATTACCACCTCGAGAGTCCAGTTTCCACAAAACCTGTTCGCCGAGAGCTGAACAAAGCCGGATTTCATGGGAGGGCTGCAATCAGAAAACCACTACTTTCAAAAACAAACGTTGCAAAGCGTTTAGAGCGGAGTAGAAACCTACAGAATTGGTCCCTAGAGCAGTGGAAGAATGTTATTTTCTTGGACGAGTCATCCTTTACCTTAATTCTGACCACTGGCCGAGTATACGCGAGGAGACATCTAAAAGAAGCATTTGACCCAGACTGCTTTCTTCCAACTGTTAAACATGGAGGAGGATCTGTGATGATCTTGGAAATCCGCCGGCCCAATGGTTTCTCCTATGGTTGAGGAACTGTTTCCGGACGGAAACGCAATCTTTCAGGATGATAATGCACAAATTTACACAGCTAAAGTTGTTACTGAATGGCACGAAGTACATTCTTATGAAGCTGAACATCTTATCTGGCCACTACAGTCCCCAGATCACAATATTATTCAACATTTATGGTGCATTTTAGAAAAACAAGTAAGGAGTCGATATCCTCCACCATCAACACAAGAACTGAAGACTGTTTTAGCTCAAGAATGGACAAAATTCCTTTGGAAACAATTTAAACTTTGTACGAGTCCATACCTCGTAGAATTCAAGCTGTAATTACTGCCAAAAGCGGTCCTACTCCATATTAAAATAAATTTGTTTGAAGTTTTAAGGCGCTTCCATTATATTGCCCAACCTCTGTATA
>NC_068984.1:90135301-90136548 GCF_001194135.2 Octopus bimaculoides | reverse complement strand
TATATATATATATATATATATATATATATATAATACAAATAATAAATGAGTATATGCATATATACGTACATGTATGTACATACCTACATCTACATGTATATATAGATGCATACCTGGGTACAGGACGTTGCAAAAAACGTGGACAAAATGATAAACAGAGTACAGAAAACACACAGGCCACATAGAGAACATTTCCTTCATCAGCTGCGACCATTCTAAAACTAAGCGTTTCGAAGAGTTAGGGCAGTACGCATCGTTAGAATGGCTCTTCCCACGGACCACAAATTAAATTTGTACCATGGTGGAATGTAGTGGCAGACAGTAAACAAGACAGGAAAACGAAACAGTGAAAACAAACAAAAAAAGCTATACGGCCAGACGTGAAAAAATATGTGTATACTGAATGCTGTGAAGCAACGAACTGGAAGGAAGCGGGACGAAGAATGTTCATGTGCGTGCTTGGCGATAGCCAAGATAAGAAAGGAAGTAGTGGCTGGACACATGTGACAAGCGAGGGGTAAGGAGAAAGAGTGGTAGAGGGAGAAAAGGGGAGGAAGTAGAATATAGGTGAGCAACGAGAGACAGGGAGGAAGAGAGAGGTATAGTAGTAACAGAAGGAAAAACGAGAGGGAGAGAACGATACAAAGATAGATAGAGCCGCGTCAGAAATATAAAGTTAAAAAAATTACTTGTAGGAATGACGCGTGCGTTCGATCATGTAATACAAATAATAAATGAGTATATGCATATATACGTACATGTATGTACATGCCTACATCTACATGTATATATAGATACATATCTGGGTACAGGACGTTGCAAAAAAAAACCTGGACAAAATGATAAACAAAGTACGAGAAAGAATCATCTCAAAGGTTGCTTTGTATTTTACTGGTGAAGCATTGGAAGAAGATTTTGAAGTGGAGGGTGATGAGGAGGAGCATGAAGGTAACAAGTATGATAGAGAAAATGACCCAGACTATAATCCTAAGACCGAACAAGGGAAAAAGAACTAGGCAACAATGAACCCCTCTGAGATATCAGAAGATGAAACCATCAACTTAGAAAATGGTCAAAGGAATATTTGACCAATAATAGATCACCTCTTTTGATTCTGCAGTGTCAAATATTTAATACCACAGCATGGCACCTTGAGCAAGTGTCATCTACTATAGCTTAGGGCCGACCAAAGCCTTGTGAGTAGATTTGGTAGACGGGAACTGAAAGACGCCCGTCGTATATATATA
>NC_068984.1:90131603-90134967 GCF_001194135.2 Octopus bimaculoides | reverse complement strand
TATATATATATATATATATATATATATATATATTATATCTATCTATCTATCTATCTATCTATCTATCTATCTATCTATCTATCTATCTATCTATCTATCTATCTATTTATAAGGGGGTGGAAGCGAAACAACACAACAAAGAGAAAAAATATACGAAAACAGCAAACGGAAAATCAACGAAATCACAACAAACGGAAAACTAGACGAAGACATAACCAACGCAAAGGTAGTTAAACACACGATACGCGGAAAATTCGCAGCTGATTTCCTCGTCACTCAATGCCCAAGATACCATAGTGGTTTCGCGCTTTTTACATTGGGGCAACACCATTTTGGGAGCGCCCGAGCATTAAGCTTCCTGGAAAAGCTAACGAATGTATACAAGGACAAAAACAAACAAGACAAGCTAAAATAATACGTATGCAACAACAAAATAATAATACAAATACAGCAGAAAAAGAATTATACATTTTCAACAGAAAAAGGCCTTTCGGCTATACATCTCTTAAAGAATAATTATACAACATATACAACAGAAAGAGCCTTTCGGTTACCAAACGAACGTAGTGGGTTGGCACAAAGGGTAAATAGAGAAGTCATAAGGGACAGAGCAGTAGCCCAGACAACGTAATCAGTCTGGTCAGACGTAGGCCGAAAAAGAACGACAACGCCTTGGCTGGATACCGGTAACATGATAGAAGAGAGGAAGAGTTGTAGAGAGCAGAAGGACTAAAGAGAGAGAGAGAGAGAGAGAGAGAGAGAGAGAGAGAGAGAGAGAGAGAGAGAGAGAGAGAGAGAGAGAGAGAGAGAGAGAGAGAGAGAGAGAGAGACGTACAACGGAGGCAAGCAAGGAAAGCAAAGAGATAGTTTAAGAGTCGCACGGTAAATATTCAAAGAATGTTTTTACATACACACACACACATACCACACCACACCACACCAAATCACACACATATATGTACGTATGTATATATGTGCGTAAGTCTCTATCTGTGTGTATATATATATATATGTGTGTATGTGCGTTTAATTTTAGAAACAGAATAAATAGTAGCCTAAACAATTCTGGTAGTGCTAAAACTATTTAGTACTCAGAGTTTCCCGTTTGTCGATGATCCCTTTAGAACAGTTTCGAACAAATATTTCGATTGATGGCATTACAAGAGCGACAGCACTTAAAATGAAATATATCATTTTCGCTTCTTACTGGATGAAGATATTCCGCATTGAACAGTAGCATATTTCCACGATTTCCTCTGCAACTTTTCACGCCTTGTCATAACATAGTTTTCTTTTTGCAATTATGTTGTTTGTGTCATATTTAACGGAGGCATTAGGTTAATGTAGATGTAACAGAGGCTTCATGTTATTTTAGATGAAGTTTACATCTGTTAGGATAGAAGAATAATTTGACACTGAGTTTTCTCTGTTTCGAGGGTGGTTTGATGATAAATTACTATACTTTGGAACGGTAAATGATGTTAATGTTATACGGTCTCCAAACTGTAGTTTACACTATCTGACCGATATCAACAGTACAACAATACCACAATTAGATAGTATTGTCTAATATACTAGGGAAAGACAATGTTATCTTTCCGATTTAGTATGGATGTATGAAGATATTTCACTCAGAAAATATTCATTTTTCATGTTGTATTTGTATAATCTACAGAAAATACCTCTAGCCAAAGCAACAGTAGCTATTTGATGCTTAAATGTTAACATTCATCATCTCACATTTGTTCAGAATCAGTTTAGCATTCTTGCTAAGTATATTTTATGAAACTACTCGTATATTACTGGATCTAGCAAAACCAATGTGGCCGAATGGATATATTTTCAGGATTTTTGTTTTTGTTGTCCTAAACCAGAATTTTAGTTTTGCTATTAGCGTCTTACAGAAGAGTATTTAACGATGACACAACCAAGAAGTAAAATTAAGCATTTTTCTAATAAAACTTATATTGCCCTTGTAAAACAGACAAAAATCAAACAAACATTTCTATTATTAGGTAAAGTCGTTATTTTAGACTTACATTAGCCATGAAGAAGCAAACCTGTATTTAAAGGCGTTCGAGTTATAACAATGTCTTTTTCTCATGCATAACATATCTAGAACTACATTACGCAAATTGCCTTTCCTTTTCAAGACTGTAGGATGTGATTTCTGGCATATGGCTGCTATTTTAGCAGATTGAGTGATCAAGTTGGTTCATTAAAGATAACTGAACTGATTGAACTATTATATTTTAAAATAAACCATCAACAAAGAAATGAAAAGCAAAGTAACATATGGTGGCATTTGAACCCAAAATTAAAAGAAGAAAATTCAAATATTGTCAAAATTTACAAGGAAATGATTATCAACTATTGAATAAATTTATGTTCAAACGTTTGATTTTGAATTTGATATTGTAAAATTGTTCCTTAAAATAATGTTTCTTTTTATTATTTTGAAGATCTGGAAAATGGCTGGAGTGGGCTGGATTGTTGCAGCACTTGCATCCCTACCAATGTTATTTGTATTTGTACACGTCGAACGAAATGGACAACATCGTTGTGAGAATATCTTTCGAGACAAACCAAAATTACACCGTCAAATATTTCTCACTTATGTAGCATTTATGGTCTTCTTTATACCTTTGATATTCTTAATCGTGTTCTACGCAAGAATATTTCTCAAAATAGCTCAAAAGGCAACAGAGAATCAATCTTGTAACAATACTACAAACGGAAAACCTGGAAAAGTACATCTACAAAGCACTAAGTCAAGCTCTCTTCCGAAAGCAAAAATCAAGACTTTGAAAATGACACTTGTTATTGTGTCTATGTATATTATTTGTTGGCTACCCTATTTTACAGCTGAGATGATAATGTCTTATGGAAACCATGAAATTATATCTCCCACTTTATATTCCATTTTAGGTGGTATTGCCCCGATTAATTCGGCGGCTAACCCTTATATATTCCTCATATTTAGTATTAATTATAAAACACTTAATTGTCCAAAATGGAGAAGAGTTACATATACAAATCCAGATTCTACTAGATCTCACTTCATAAGTTCAAGCCGTATTGAGAAGTCAGATTGTTACAAAGAACACTACACAAGGGCGTGTCCCACTATCACAGTAGAGATGACAACTTTGGAAAATTAGACAATAATATAATAGTAGCTGTCTTATATTAAACTAGTTACGAATTCCAGTATATTTAATATATGATATAAGTGCGTGTATGTGTATTATGTGTGCTTGCGTGTGTGTCTGGGTGTGTGAGTGTGTATATATGTATGCACACACACACACACACACACACATATATATATATATATATATATATATATATATATATATATATA
>NC_068984.1:90128764-90130644 GCF_001194135.2 Octopus bimaculoides | reverse complement strand
ATATATATATATATATATATATATATATATATATATACATACATATGATATATAAAGATAAGATTCAAGGATCAAGGTGTAGGAATATAGTAAGCTTCCAGCCCGTAGAAAGTATAAAGCAACTTTCAAGAACAACAGTGGTTTATTGACGTAGAACGTTATAAACTTTCTCGTATCGAAGTTCGATCAGCTGAAAAAAGATTGTTTTATAGCTTATGGTTAGCAGTAGGGGTTGGTGTGTATGCGAGTAAAAGTCCAAAATTAGGGTATGGAGTTAATAAAATCAAAGGTACTTATGTTTGTTAGCTAGCAGATCCTTAGAAGTAGTAATTATCCAAACGAGGAGTAATCTGCTAGCTACTCGTAGCCCGACGAGTAGCTAGCGGTTTACCCTCGTTTAGATAATTACTACTGCCGAAGTTCTGGTAGCTATGAAACATAGATAGCCTGGATTTTATTCTACTTAATTCCCTAATTTTGTATATATATACACATACATATATATATATATATATATATATATATATATATATATATATATATATATATATATATATATATATGTGTGTGTGTGTGTGTGTGTGTGTGTGTGTGTGTGTGTGTGTTTGAGTGTGTGTGTGTTTGAGGACAAATTTGTTTTTATTTGTTTAGAAAACATACATATAATAAAAAAGAACAACTTTATTAATGAAAAATGTGTACATATAAACTAGATTATCTTCTTTATAATCTCATTTATTGTAACCACCTTCAGAGCCAATAACGGTTTTTAAGCGAGATCTGTATCGTGTGCGTGGCCCAATTATATAGTCCAGGTTCATATCGGGCATTACTTTCACTATGACGGCTTTCAAACTCTCCAGGGTGTTATGGAGAGGTTAATTGACTTTCTCTCATAGTAGTCCAATGGACTGAGATCTAGTGAGTCTGGAGGCCAAATGTTAGTGATGATGTGATCATGAAAATTGTCAGTCATCTATTCTTCGTTCGCTTGAGTCTTATGTGATGGCATAGAGTCATGCAGAGAAAACGTACAACTTTCAAATGCGTACTTTATATATCTAAGGTTTGACAACTGTTTCCAGGATCTCATTGTAACCAGCAGAGGTAACTCTAGGGTTTTGTGGAAAAACTGAGGAAGCGTCACATGTCCTTCATTACTAACAACTTCAAAAGCCATGACAGCTGCAGGAACTTTTGCGTGCATGACTGTTGGAACTTCAGAAGGGTCTGAACATAGCCATTTATCTTTCCTCTATTAATCTTCCAGTCCTGGTCAAAGATTTTCTCATCTGAGAAAAACCAAATCATGTCATGTTCTTCTGCTTGTTTATAACTTTGTTTCATAGCCTTTTAGATCTCATCAAACAATTTTCCTTTGTTTTCTTTTCTAACATGAATTGACCTCTCTTATCACGTAAGATACCTTCGTGGACAACATTTTTGATTGTCCTTTCTGACACGTGGAGTTCTTTTACAATTGACCTCATAGGATGATTTGATGAACTTGTCGAATACAATTGGGTGCTCTGAGAGTATCCGAGCACTGGGAATTCTTTTTGCATTTCGATACTGGTGATACCTTTTCATCTGAGGCTTCTAGCTCCTTACGGACTTTGTAGACGAAAGATTTGGCAACTTTAAAAAAACTGAGCTATTTCTAAATCTCTGTGCTCAGTCTTTAAGACCTCAGTTACAGCGTGCCGCTTCATCTCTTGAGAAAGCTGAGTATATGCCATTATTTTCTGAAACATGAATTACATAAAGTTAAGTTAAAGACAGTAATAACTCAAAAGTATCATGTTCTCAAATACCCTGCGCACCTTGTGTGTGCGTGTGTGTGTATGTATATATATATATATATATATATATATATATAT
>NC_068984.1:90126986-90128754 GCF_001194135.2 Octopus bimaculoides | reverse complement strand
ATATATGTATGCATGTATATATTATACAAAAACAGGTGTACATATATATGGATGTACGCATGTACCCACCCACACATACAAATATATGCATCTTTTTATATATGTATATATGTATATATATATTCACATTCAAATATTGATTTCTGTGCTTAATAATAAACTTACACAGTTGTTAGTGCATTGTCTTAAATCAGATATTAAAGCACTAGAGAGTAATCTGAAATCGAATACAGACGTAAAGAATGGAGATACACAAGCTGAACGTAATCTTGTTCACTTATTTCAAGACAGAACTGGAAATCTGTTTTGATATTGTAAGTATATTTGAGCGGAAATCTGTTCATTTTATCGATTCATTAAATAGTCTAGGTTAAATAATCACATAATGAAAATGTTTTTAAACGATTGTATTTATTCTCAATGTATTTAAAATTAAATTACATGAACTTGAAAGTATAAAATTGAAACATTAAACGTAAAATTTTGTTAATGTACCAATAAAGAACCAATCAAAAAAAGATATATTTATTTCAAAATCACACTCACGCACGCATACACATACACATGTGGAAGCGCACATACTGTCACACACATAGACACTTAAACGTATGCGCTAGGAAATACGAACTGGAGATAAATGTACTTAATGAACGTAGCAGAATTTATGCAAACCCTGTGAGATAATTCATCTTTACTCTGAGTCACTGGAAAACGGAAACTGAAAGTTGAATGTAACAAGAAAAGAAGCTGAAGCTCCCAATACGTGTATATATATATATATATATATATATATATATATATATATATATATATATATATATATATATATATATATATATATACTTATGTGATTATATATGTTTGTATATACATACACACACACACACACACATACGCGCGCGCACACACACACACACACACACACACACACACGCACACACACACACATATATGCAAAAAGAACTTTTCTCACCACACAACTTTTTTACATGAACATTAGCAAAATATATTATATTCAACTTCTTCAAACACCAGTGTCTAATCAAATGTTTGGCATTGCAAACATCTACCTCACTTCATTTCAACCTGAAATGACACTTAGTGATTTTAATGATTTTCCAGTAATATCAAGGGAATATAATTCCTATAATAGAAAGAGCTTATCTACTGTCATATATGAACTGTCATCAATCAGAATGCATTCTCATATCACGATAATTTTATGCAAGATGACAATCAGGAGATCCAAGGGTGTTTTGTTCATCATGCCAAGTACAAGATCTTTATATTTCAGCCGAGGTTTGTGATTCCTTGCTAAAATTTTTTCTACTAACTTTCCAGATTGTTATTGTAGTCAACTTCAAAACTGGAATGATCCATTAGCAGTATTTTTGCAGTAAAATTTCTCTTGATAACATTACTACTAGATTGACTTCTAGTTTAGAGTCCACTTAACAGTGCAAACACGGAAAAAAGCTTCTGTACTCATCTTTTAGAAAACTCTTCAACATCGGTGCATCTTAAGATTTTTTGTATATTAATGATACAACATCGGTGCATCTTAAGATTTTTTTGTATATTAATGATACAAAACAATGCCTGCATTCTTTGTCGGTATTTTATACATGCAAACACATACATAGATATAAACACAAACATACATACAGGTTCACACACACACACACACACACACACACACACACACACACACACACACACACACACATACATACATGTGTATATACATACATATATATATATACTTTAT
>NC_068984.1:90111015-90126973 GCF_001194135.2 Octopus bimaculoides | reverse complement strand
ATATATATATATATACACACATATATGTATGTATCTATTTGTGTGAGTATTATGATTACATTTTTTATTTACGTTTGAATTATATTTAACAATAAAACAAGTGGCTTCAAGTAAAAAATATAGTATCGGCAGGATTTCCATCAGATAATTGGTATTTAAATTTGGATGATTTATATCTATGTGGTAATTGTTACGCCTTTTTGAGTAAATGTCTGAAGTTAAATAATGTTGTTCATGAAATTATAAGATGTTAGAGAATATGGATATCTAAACATTGAGTGTGAATCCTGTCCAGGTACTGTCGCACTTATAACTATAAATTTTATTATCATAATGTGATTATCATTAAGTATCAAGTATTGTGTAAATAAATGATAAATTTTTTTGATAATTGTAATTTTCCTAATGAAAATTTAGACAATACTTCTCGTTCAAAATTTAAAATATTAAAAAGGAAATAAATAGCGGTCTTCATCGGCAAAATATTGTTTAAAACATTTGTAACATAAGATAATTTCGCATGCGAATTTTCACGCAGGGCTCACTAATAATATCCATGACTTATTAAATCTGAGACCAATTTAACCGCCATCAATGAACATTGGGAAAAACGGATAGAAGAGTGTTTTACTGTGCTTTATAGTTAAAAAAAAATGGAATAACTTTTATTAAATTTATGCTTTATAATATGTCTTCTGATCAATATAGACATTCTTGATAAGTTAGGCAATCGGTATAGGTTGAGATGGATAGGAAAATAAAGACACTGCATTTGCGTCCTTTTTCAAAATCGGGGAAATGTAAGTAAGCAAAATGCCAACTCTTCTTTCTATAGCAATACTTAATGTTTTCTAAATTAGTTACGTAATTTCGTCACAAAAATTTGTTACATAATACTATTATCTGAAATTTGCTACAAAATGTCATCACCAAAAAACTGACCTGAATAAGAAAAGAACGTGTAATTTATTGAAATACTTGAAGTGTAGTCCATCAAGCAATTTGCATATTTCTAAATGGACGAAATCAGACCTAGAAGATGACTAGTTAAGAACGACTTGCATTTTTTAACATTTTAGTGACAATAATGACATAATAAAACACAGCGAAAATAATATTTTAAAGTCAATATTTAACAGAAAAATACAACTGCTGATGAAATAGCTTCGTAGATTCGTGTGCCTGAATTGGAATAAAACACATCATTATAAGATTGAAATGTATATATCGTGTGCATAAACGCTTTACTGTGCATGTCGTGGGATGCTGGAATCAAATTTATATCGTAATAGATTTGTTCAAATTATTGGCTTTATTGTTCAAAATTGTTTTTTTTTAAATATTATAAATCGCTGTTGTTTTCTGAATTATAATATAATTGATAGCTCATATATTACGCATAATTGCTGGTGAGTGTCTGAGAGCACAAGTATCAGAAATATGATGACACCAGACCGGATTTGGATTCCAGTTGAATACAGTTAATTATAAAATCGAGTCCGTAACATTGGATTCATTTCCACGAGGAAGTAATTATTATCATTTTGTCTCATTTTCCATATGAATTTGAGGTTTGTATAAAGGTTATTATTTGCAGCATTTCTGAAATGAACGACGTATGATATGGTTTCATTAAATGATTTCCCCGCTGAATGTATTTCATTTTAGACAATCCATTAATATATACGGTAAAAAGCAATATAGTGACAAACTCTCATTGTTATCAGTAGTAAATGCTGCAGAGGCCTTGGCAAACCGAATTCAAGAGAGGGATGTTTTGCCTCCTTAAATATAATGTTTTGAGTTTAATGAGCAGGCGTTCATATCACGCAACAGGTGATATATTGTGTCCCAAATTACCATACCGGATTCGTGTTCTTTTTTAAAATCACTTTCTTCCTATTTGCGAAATCCTTATATTATTTTCATTTTTTTTCTGATCATCAACCGTCTGTATGTATTACATTTATGTGTCCCTTTAACTTTTTGGCTTTTTGTTCAATAATAACATAATCATACAATACATATATTGTTATGGTGTATATTGTATGTAACCAACACACTACTGAATTTATTATATCACTCAACATTCATCAAACCTGTTAATTTTCTCATATATACAATATATACTAAATTACTGTAAGTAACTATTTAATTTGGTAATAAACTGTTTTGAGTATTTGCTTGAAATATTTTAGTCTTGTTTTCTTGTTTTAGTAATCCTCACATATTATTCATGTATTATTTTCAATTTTTATACATTATTTTATATTGTTAGTATTAGTAGAAACGTAGAGCGCCGCTGCTATATTTAGTTAGTCCCCTTTGTTTTGACATCAATTTTCATAAACAACCAGTCATATGCTGAGGCCCTAAAACTTTGAGGCTGTATCTACATTAAATGATTCAATATCTCTTTTTTACAAGATGCATATATTATCCTAAATTATACAGACAATATCTGGAAAGGAAAAATTTACAACGTTTATGTTTTTCGTAAGCTTAGCAATGGAAGAGACGACTAATATCTTCAATAAATGATAAGCATACTATAACGATTGTATTTATGTACATGTTGAACGGCATAGAGTTAGTGGAAGTCTCTGGTGAGTCGAACCCGAGGTGTTATTTGTATTTCTGTTGAAGACATTTTATTCTATTTATTCAACTGTTCTTTACGAGGGTCGACTGAAAAGTTCATCGGCTGAACAAAATACTCTCATGGAATGTAACCAAATGAGGTCTATTTTTCAGCATAGTACCCCGTTGCGATCCACACACTTCTTCCATCAGTGTTGCAAAGCTTGGATCACATTTATGAAGAAATTTTCATCCTGTTGCTCAAAATATTCTTTAGCAAAGATATGACGTCATCATCACTTGGAGAACAGTCGATTGTCTAATGGGACCAAATCAGGAGAATGGAGAGGGTGATCAACCAGTTCAAATCTATAGTAATGCACAACAACCATTGAAACCAAGGACTTATGTGCTAGAACATTATTCACTTTCTTGGACATTTGGTCTTCAAAATCTTTTATAACTGCCTCAACAAGTTGGTACTTTACTTTCCATTGATTGTGTGGCAATTTTGAAAATAGTTAATAAACACAATGCTTTTGCATTTCAAAAATCTGAGACCATCAGCTTCCCTGCAGATGAAACGACCTTGGCTTTCTTTAGTTCAGATGAGGAAGGGTGTTTCCAATGCATAGAATGTGTCTTTGTCTCTGGCTCAAAGAGATGAAGTCGTTTTGGTTTAGGAAATGATCAAGGAAACCAGCTGGATCTGCCACAAATAATGCCAGATTTTCCCGTGGTGCGATTAATCTGGGGCACTTTTGTGTCAGAAGACGTGTCATTTACGAAGTAGAAACCTTAGTCAAAGTTCACTGTGCAGAATATTCTCAATTCTCTCATGGGTTATTTGATTTATAATCAATCATCTGTTTTCCATCATCATGTGGTGAATATCATCAATGTTTTCCTCATTGGTGGTAGTTGTAGGACGTCCAGACGTTGGATCGTCTTCAAGACTCTCTGTTCCCCTCCTAAATTCAGGTGCCCACGTTTGTACTGTTGGTAAAGATGGAGCATCATTCCTTGATAAGTCAACCATGTTCTTGGGTGTTAAACCCTTTTGCTTGATAACCCGATGATATCAAATTTTGTCGATTTTCGAGAAAAGTCGCTATTAGTTACATTTGAGATCTTCTTTGAACAGTCAGATGTCAGTTTACCTGCAATGAAATAATACAGTTATTAATAAATACAGTTGAAATTAATGCACGAAAAGATTATATAGCGCTAGCGTCACTTTTTTGATAGTGAGCCTATGAAGTTTTCAGTCTACCCTCGTAAAAAGACACGAAGTAACAATAGCTTATTTTTTATGTTCTAGTATTAAAGTTTCCTGTTAATAATGACTATTTAAAAACCAAAATGTCTGTAAAAACTGTTGTAGCTGACATCTCGAAGTCTGATATGTTTGCCAATTAACCGCCTTATTTGTTTGTCTTACATTTGAACATATAAAAATTTAGGTGTTTAAGATATAAATTTAGAGCAAATTATATTCATTTAAAGCAAATTATATATATCATTGGAATAAGGTTTTTGAGAAGTTTTATACATACAGATGTGCATAATATATGTTTTTATTGTTAATTAAATTGTATGTTATAGACATGCTAAGAATTTTGGAAATTCATGACCGGCTGTGATGGGAAAAATGTGTTTCTACTATCATTCACTCATTATCTGTTCCAAGATTGGTAATACCGCACGTAATGTCCAATCAAATTTTATAAATCTCGAATTAACTGAATTCAGACATTTAATTTATTTTTTATTGAATCTTATAGATTTCATTAAAGTGAAAAATACATAACCGTGTTTGTATCTATTCATTCATCTATCTATCTATCTATCTATCTATCTATCTATCTATCTATCTATCTATCTATCTATCTATCTATCTAACTGTTTGTCTGTGCGTGTGTGTGTGTGTGTGTCTCTATATATATCTATGTACAGGGAGAGCACGAGAGAGAGGGAGAGAGGGATATATATATATATATATATATATATATATATATATATATATATTCATATATATGTGTATATATGTATAGATATCTATGCACACACAAACACATACACACAAACACATACACACAAACACACACACACACGCACACGCACATATATATGTATATAGCTCTGTATGATTGCTAACTTAGACTTTTGATATTCTTCATGTTCGAACTCAGTTTAAATAGTTATCTGTACATAAAAATCAACAACATTTATACTCCAGTATCAAACAAATTACCTCTGACGAACTAAATATATCTTACAAGTGAAACAAGGTAGAAGGCTACCATATATATATTTGAGAAGTACAGACAGAAATGTAAATATTCTAGGTCTAAATAAATTAACATACCTAACGTCAAAGAAAACAAGTTGAAATTGAAAATGATAGAAGAAACAAGCCTTCTTAGGAAATGTTGGTAATTCCGTAGGAGTTAGTCTTGTATTGAATACAAAAAGAATATATATATAGTATTCTAAAATTAATTCATTATTCAATTGAGATATTTGTTAAATTAATTATATTTTCTGTAATTATTGTCGGTTTTGTCTGAATACCTAAAGACTCATTAATTATAGAATTATTGTTCATCCTATCTTGTAAACTTCGTGTGGGATTCTTGAATCCATATAACAGGAATGAAAGGAAATTAACGAATACTGAGAAATTTTCTAAAGAGGGAATATCTAAAACACATGCGCATTATATTTTCGCATACATTGTGAAGAATGAAAACTATACAGAAGCTCCTATCTCCAGCTTCATCTTATCACTGTCTTGTTGTAGCCTGAGGGTCGATGTTGCACTGCTGTAAAGATCTTTCAGTATTGCAATGTAGGTGGGGTCCAGTGCTTCAGTGCTGTAAGGAGCGGTGTGAATTCTATGAAGTCGAAAGCTTTCTCATAGTCAGCAAAAGCAAAGCGGAGCAGGATGTTGTATCCATTCGCCTTCTTTTGCAGTTGACTGACAACCTGAATGTGATGAATAATAGAGAATCCTGTCCTAAAACAATCTTGTTCTTTTAGTCAATAGAGATCCAAGTTGCTGATTATTCTTTTAAGCATAATATGAGCGAACACCTTGTAGCTAATGGGCATGTGACTGACTGGACGGCAGTTCCTTATGTCCGTTTTGTCACATTTCTTGTAAAGAAAGACCACTTTTGCGTTCTTTCAATTGTTTGGGACTTTGCCTTCATCGAAGCATCTGTTGAACAGCTTGGTGAGCACCGTCATGATCAGCTCTTCACCGTCCTGAAGAATGTTAGCAAAGATGTTGTCCTCACCAGTGCCTGGACTCTGTTGAGTCGTTTGATGCTCTCTCTAGTCTCTGATAGTATGACGGGAAGAGGGTGTAGGGCTACACTTGTGTTGTTGGAGAATAACCATACCCCACTATCTTAAAAATAAGACACATTGGATAATAGGTTAAGTAGTTCTGTAGATGTTGTACTAGAAATAATGGAATGGTCAGGGATGGATAGGTGAGTGAATGTTGAAATGTGGTTATTGAAAAAGAAGCAGCTCGATAATCTAACGATTAACATCAAAACTGAAAATAATTCACATACTAACGGCATTGTGCAGAAAAGACATTAATAACGTCTAAAGGTAGGAAACTGCTACTCTAAATCCTATACACATAAAAACGACTTCTCCAGAACATATTCAAATGGAAAAATATAACAAAATGAAAAACAGGAAATGCTAACTTAATATTCAAATTAATCTTAACTGCAACAAAAACGCATCCCAAATCTCAAATTACACAAATATTAAGCACCCAATGTCTTTCTTTACTTTATTATATACAACCTGAAATATCGGAGAAATAATTCAACTACGAATTCAGCAAACCTTTCTTTGTTCTGATTAGTAACATAACCTCAGAACACATTAGTCCACCCCTATGTTACTTATAAAATTTAGACAATGAAGACATGCCAGCTTCAACAATATGCAGCTATCATCAATATCAGTAAAAGATTTAATTCTAATTCTTATTATAAACAAAACACTACACATTTAAGAATCAGAACAAAACACTGTATAATGAACTCAAACACACCACACACACACATACACACACACACACATACACACGCACACACGCACGCACATATGCATGTGTTTCTTTGTGTCTGTGTTTGTCTTTCATCTTCCACCGCTTGCCAACCGATGTTGGTGTGCTTAATTCCACAAAACTTAGCTTTTCGGCATACCCGGCATAAAAATTACAGGGGTAATTTCATTCGATTGTAGAGTCTTTAAGGCGTTGCCCCAACATGGCCGCAGTCTGATACAAGTAAAAATAAAAGATAAAAGATGACAAAGATAATTATTTCCAGGGTAATCATATCTTCTATTCATGTTATATTGTAAATTTTCTGTGCAGTTGACACTTCTCTCATTGAAGCATCAACTTCGTAATTATTCGTCAACGGTTAGCAAATGTTGAAAAATACTGGAAAGACATAGACCTCAAGAGAATTTTCGTGGATATTTTCTGCGTTCTATAATAAATTAAAGTAGAAACGTCCATATTAGTTGATATTTAATATTTTATATCAGTACTTGTATAATTGATTGTAGTAATTTAAGAAAAAACAAGCACAAATTGAATTTTATATTCATGTTTTTATATTAATGTGATTACAGAAAATGTAACTTAATCATCAGAAAAATATTTACATATTAGTTAAGAAACTTCTACAAATATACAACGGAATGTATTTTGATAATTATCAAGTCAGGAAGAACAGCAATGCCGTTGTCAAGCGAAATGTTCCAGTTAATTTAATTCATGGTTTATATTAAATAAACATATATCATTAGGATACGAATTCATGATTGAATAGAAAGCGGGATTGGCAAGAGTTACAGAAGATTTTAAAGCGAGAAATGTATTTCCATCGAAACTTGTGTCTACAGATGATAAAACCCACCCACTCCAAGAAAAAAGAGAACATTGAAGTTTAAAAGAGACCAAGAGTGAAACAAATCATTTTCCGGTGGATTCGAATTTTTCACCTAATACTTTGCAATAACTAATAATTTCTATATTCTTTCCCAGCCCCTCAAAAAGTTAGGAAGGATAAACTATTCTAACACATAGAGGGCAGTAGGAAAGAGAATATTAACTGTGAGTAATAACAATTTACTATGCTCCCATGATAGATTACTTATACGGCACTTCAAATCTTGTACTTCTAATATTTCAGTTAATGTAGTTGTGAGTGATATTTCTCGTCACAGACATAGTACAGAGGTCGCCGAAGTTGATGGTAGATTGAGAAATAAATGTTCGAGAAATGTGAATTTCACTCGATCTTGTGGAATTTGATAGGGAATATCGTCCTTTCAGCTTTTAGGTAGCCATTGTTGGTACACAATTTTTTCTGCAAGTTTTCCTTAAATGTGAGATAAATATAGTCAAATAAAGGGAAACGATTTATGGGATTTTATGAGGAAATTAAACAACTAATGACTCTGTAATAAAGACGAGAAGATTGCAAATATGCCAGTACTAACATGTGACTTTGGAGATAAGACGAATTTACAAAGTATAATTGACAAAAGATAATTTAACAAAAACACGTAACATATTGATAGTCAAAGCTCTAGATGTCTTGCCAGCGAAGATTATATATAGATACTAAGTGATAAGCAAAGTAGTGAATGCAAGTGAAAGAAAAATGAAAAAAAAGTAATACTGTAGGTATATCAGATATTAATGAATAAAATTAACAATAAATAGTATGAACACAGACTGCTACTCCAGTAATTAGCTACTGTTTCAATAAATTAGAAATTCTTTGGAGGTTTGTGAAAAAAAAGAGAATCACTATAAACTAATTTCCGTAATACAAAAATGTGTATCGCATAGAAAAGAAAAGACAGATCTTACAGATGAGTTTGTTTTTCTATGAAGGTGTAGGTATTAAAGTTGACTGCAGAATCTGGTCTACATCTGGACCCAGTTGAACAAAGTACCGCTGGAAGCTGCACAATTTCTAACTGGAATCGAAAAACGCGCTTGACCCAGCACCGAATTGTAGCTTTGTTGCTACGCCATACTGATGCTACCTGAATTTATCGAACGGCATTCCTTTCATAGTTACGTGTTGTACTTCTAATACTATAGCTTTCCTGTTTCATATTGAAAAAATGGTCAAGGGCTATTCTCTCTGCTAGCATCTCGGTTGCAATACCTTTCTTAATCACCACTAATTAGTTCCGTTTCGAATCTATTTATCTCTATCACTATTTCTATATTAAAAACTATTGCTTCTGTACTAATCACTCTTTTCAAAACGTTCACCCATTACTACAATAGGCTTTGTAAGCCGCACTCTAACTAATTCATTAATCCGGTTGCTGTGGGATTTACATGTCGAGAAAGATGCATTCAGATTCCAGTAGACTGTGAGTACTATCGTGCTAGTCGGGAAAAGGCAGGTTCTGCTTCTCAAACACTGCGGAACCAGTTTATGATCAGGTGAATCGCATACTGTTCTGTGTGAGCTTGTGCTTTTTCTTGCTTCTCTGTTTTAAAAATTAGATAAATATTGCCAAATGACTTCATATCTAATGAAGGCTATTTCACATGAAATATCTGCTTTGCTTCGATAACACAGGAAGCTTGCTATGTCCTTGTTAAAAGCATAAGAACATTACTTTTCCCCTCTCACGAATCACTGGGAATGATTGTGAAAGACTGGTTCCAATCCGATAGACAAAATGCTGCTAAACATTTACTCTTTCCGCAAATTGCAACACATGGGGTGCTTTTTGTTTGAAAGAACATTTGTGAAGAACTGGCTTTCGATATTCATAATAACATCCGAAGCTGTACGTGCATGCATATCATTGATGACAAAATTTCTACTCGGTATAGTTAAGAATAATTCTGACTTTTGTTTGCTTCTCTAAGTGAAATATATTATTTTGTGAATCGTCACTTTTCTGTGGGCCTAGCGTGAAAAATTCATGGCTGTTTTCAATGTTGTGTACGTGAAAGGAAAATACACTTTTCCAGAAACAGAACACGAACCTTAATTTTCTCTTTTGTCAACCTCTTCAATGGTAAACAGAAAACTTTAGGAAACTATCCACGTGCGAGTCTTTTCTTCTGGAGCAAATTCTAAACAAAGTATATCTCACCCGCAGTGAATAATAATAATAATAATAATAATAATAATAATAATAATAATAATAATAATAATAATAATAATAATAATAATAATAACAACAACAACAACAACAACGATGATGATGATGTTGATGATGATGATGATGATAACAATAATTGTAGTAGTAGTAGTAGTAGTAGTAGTAGTAGTAGTAGTAGTAGTAGAGAAAATGCCCTCGAAGTGATTATTCAACTCATTTACTTAGCTGCTTATGTTGTAACTCAGAAATGCGGTATTGAAATTAGAGATAGACAAAAAAAGCGCAATGTACACAAACAGCCTGCATGGATGGCAAAAATAAACTGACGAATAATCCAACTAAGAGCAGATATATCTTTTCTACTTGAAGCAAACAAAGGGAAAACTAATAAACTCTACAAAATAATAAGAATAATTGCTAAACATGACCTTTACAAGAAAACAAAGGATACACAGATTGAAATCCTTAAACAAAAACTATAATTAAAAACCAAACGACTGGCAAAATACAAAAAACGCTCAGCACTCCATAGACAAAACATACTATTAAAAGAGAACACAAAAAAACTCTATAGGGAATTGGAGAAAAATACCATTATTGTAAAAAACACCTCCTCTCCAACAGCAAACTGAAGATTTTTAGAAAAAAACATTTGGAGTAATCCAAAGGAGTTTAATCAGAATGCATTTTGGGTTAGGGACATAGAAGAGGCTAATGCCCACCTCAAATATCAAGAATGGCAGGATATAATAACTGAAGAAGTGAAAGCGGCGCTCGAGATGTCGAAGAAATGGAAATCCACAGGTATGGATAAAATTCCAATTTTTTGGTTAAACTCTTTAATGAGCACTCACCACAACTTAGCCGTAGCACTCAATGAAGTCATGAAGTCATGACCAAGCCTGTAAAATCCCCAAAGTGGCTTACAGAAGGGATTACATATCTCTTACCAAAAACAGAAGAAACTACTAACTCCCAAAATACCAACCCATAACATGCCTCACCACCATATATAAGCTATTAGCATATATAATAGCGAATAAACCTTATGAGTTCTTGAACAATAGGAAGTTATTCCCAGTGGAACAAAAGTGATGTAAAAGGAGTTCATACGGATGTAAGTACCAATTACTGATTGATAAAATTGGTAATTGAAAATTGCAGATCCAAACGCAGAAACCTTAGCACCATTTGGATAGATTACAAGAAGGCTTTTGACAGTGTCCCCCGTGCATGGATCATCAAGGCCCTGGAAATTTACAAGATAGCTCCAACAATTATGAACTTTTTAAATGTAATCATGAATTTGTGGAGAACCACCCTCATTTTAAACCATACACAAGGATATATCACCTCACCAGACATCAATATCGCCTGCGGTATCTTTCAAGGTGACTCATTATCACCATTACTATTCTGCCTCGCTCTGTTCCATTTATCCACGCAACTGAATAACGCTAAGAGAGGGTATAAGATCTTTAACCAGAAAATTAATCATCTACTCTATATGGATGACCTAAAACTGTTTGCCAAAAACAACAAAGAATTAGAATAGCTCTTGAATATTGTCAAAGAATTCAGCTCTGATATAGGTATGGAATTCGGACTTGATAAATGTGCAAAGGCTACTTTAAAGGCAGGGAAGTTCATAAAGGCAGGAAACATAGAACTTGGTACTACCACAGCTATTCGAAACCTAGAATAATCCGAAGTGTACAAATATCTGTGAACCAGCGAAGGTGATGGTATCCAGCACTCTAAAATGAAAGAGAAAATCCGCAAGGAATGCTACCGAAGGGTAAGAATGGTCCTAAACTCAGAATTAAATGCTCCTAACAGAATTAATGTGATCAATTCTTTGACCATACTAGTAACTACATGTAGCTTCGGTATCATTAAGTGGAGTCTCACTGACATGCAGAATATGGATGGAAAGATCCGTAAGATCTTTACAAGGTACCGAATGTACCATCCAAGATCAGATGTACACAGGATTTATCTCACACGAAAAATAGGTGGAAAAGGCTTGATACAGCTCAAACAATCCTTCAAATCAGCAATAATAGACCTTGAAACCTACCTTAATACAAGTGATGTGCTCTTACGAACTGCACTGAAGCATGAAGATTCCAAACAAGCTTCAGTCATGAAGCTTAACCAGAAATTTAAAAAGTGTCTTGACCTACAAGTTAACAATAAGGATGACCAAAGACACCCAAATATTGAGAGACCTACCATTGTTTTTTTTCTGATTTAGAAATAAACAATCAGAAAGACCAAAGAGATCCAAATAGTGACAAACCTATCATTGATGCAAAAAGCATCTAACAAAAATCAAAGAAGGCTTGCATGAATAATATCGAAGACAACTGGAAAGGCAAACTCCTGCATGGAAAATACCCTAACCGCCTGTCCTTGCCAGATACTGATTAAAATCTAACACACCAATGGCTACAAGGGACAGGTCTGAAAGGGGAAACAGAAGGTTTTGTTATTGCAGCGAAAGATCAGAGTTTACCTACCAGAAACTACCACGCAAAAGTCCTTAAAGATGGATCTGACCCCTCGTACAGAATTTGCGGAAAATTCACAGAGACAATTGATCATGTTGTTTCTGGCTGCCCACTCCACGCTGGAAAGAAGTGCCCCATAAGACATGACAGACTAGAGCAGTACATCCTCTGGAATGCTTGTAAGTACTATAAAATTAAATCCCTTTATAAGTGGTACAGGCACCATCCAGAGGATGTAGTAAATGACGTGGACATCACCATCCTTTAGAACTTCTCAATACAAACAGATAGAAAATTTGACTCGACTCCAATTGACCAGACATTGTAATCAAGGAGTATAAAAAAGGAACTTGTTTGTCAAAAGATATGTCTGTCTCACAAGATCAAAATGTCTCAAGAAAGTAATACGAAGAACTTTCTTACTATAAAGATCTGCAATTGAAATCACAAAAATGTGGAAGCTTAGTACTACGATAATACCAGTAGTAATTGGTGCGTTGGGAATGATAAAGAAGTGAGCCGAGAAGTATATTAAGCAACTCCCTGATAACTCCAGTCTCCGTGAACAACAAAAGATAACCTTGATGGGTACAGCCCATGTACTACGGAAAGCACTCTCCATCTAAAATGGAATAAATGTGGTAATAATTTCAGCATGCGCAGCAAAACAAAATTGCCCTTGCTACTCTTGGCCTCCGAGGATGCCTGGTACTAAGGTAGCTGAAAAGAGGCTATAATGAAAGAAAACCATAAATAATAATAATAATAATAATAATAATAATAATACTGCTGCTGCTGCTGCTACTACTACTACTACTAATAATAATAATTCATTCTACCTTTAGAAGAAGGTCTGTGATTATTACATCGACCCTAGTGCGCAATTGGCACCTGTTTTGAATAGAACCCGAAAGGTGGAATTTGAACTCAGAAAGTAAATTACGAACGAAATTCTGCCATGTATTTCGTCAAGTAGGCTAACGACTCATGCACCTCATCGCCTTCATAATAATGATGGTCTTTCCCGTCGATTTTGATGTATGAGTGTTTGAAGGAAAGTATTAAATAAAAATGATTAAACATAAAAGAAATTGCATCTATTTGCGACGGATGAGTGAATGTAATTTGAGTTTACGTATGGATTTTGCTATGGTATCACAAAGGGGATAATAATGATTCTGATTTTGTCTGGAATTGGACAAATGTATCTGTTGATTGCAGGATATAATTCTCTTATCGTCCTATTTCTTCAACTCAAATTGTTTAGATGCATCGTGACACAATTTACGCCATTCTGATCGATCTAGGGAATAACTTTCCCATGATATCAAATCACGCTGAGAGGATTTTAGTGATTGTTTCAATTTACTCTTATACCTAAACATGGGTATTCCTTTACTGCGGAATCCCTCTACTTGTTGACCATAAAAAAGAATTTTCGGATTGCAGTCAGCTTCCATTCGAACATGCTATGCTTATCTGCACTGAATTCACAACAGTATGCTTTCGATACTGGAGATATCACATTTTTCTAAAAGTTTGACATCTTGCATTTTTATCTTGCAGAGTTAGACTAATATTAAACATTGAACTCAATGCAAAAAATAAGATAACAGGGTTAAATACGCTAGTCATATTTTACAGCTTAAACAGGAAGATCAGTGAATTGAGAAATTTTGGTAGGGAAACTAGGAAGCCATTAACAGCATAACCAAATCACCAGACCAAAGCAGATACAGACAGAATACATCTACCCCGTTCAGAAGGAGGTCGCGGTCTGACACAGTCAGAGAACTACTATAAATAACAAGAGTTGGACTAGAAAAATATTTAACAAAAAGTTGACGACTACTACATGTAATAAAGCAACACGAAAAAGAAAACGCTTTCTCTATACGCAAGGAAGCGACAAAATACAAAATAGAAACAAACTACACTGAAACACTATTTTTCAGAAATTGTCAAAGAAACAAAAAACATGAAAACAGAACTACAAAACATACTAAAGAAGAAATGCAGAGGAAAAAGCACTCCATAGTCAATACCTTGCTAGGCTTAACAGAGAAGAAGTAAGCCTAGGTAAAAGCCAACAATCGTTGAAAAGCTCTGGACTAAAAACAGAAACGGAAGAGCTGGTTTTCGCTGTGCAAGACACAAGACCAATTCCTGACCACAAACAACTATGAAATCAAAATAATGAAAACAGACCCTAATACCAAAATGTGCAACCGGCACAATGAAACAGTTGACCACATTATCCCTTGCTGCCCAGTCCTTGCCAAAACTAAATATATATAGACATGATCGAGTAAGCAGTTATGTCCACTGAATAATATGCCGACACTATAACATAAAGACTAACACGAAATGTTATAAGCATATGCCAAATAAGGTAAATGACATCAACCAGGCCACAATCATTTAAAATATGCCAGTTCAAAATGACAAAAGATTAAAAGCCCAGACACAATAATCAAAGAAAGAAAGCAATACCATCCATAATGATAGGCGTTGCAGTGTCCTCTGACCAAAATATTGCCTCAAAAAATTTGAAGTATTCGAAATGTGGAGCATGAAGGTGAAAACAACAGCAGAAATAAGTGGAGCATTGTGTATGACATAAACAAAACGTATGAATCAAAATGTAGATGCTATACCTGGACTCTCAACACCTCGTACTATCCAAAAGATATATCTATTAGGAACAGCTGACATCCTACACAAGACGCTATCAATTTAATAACACAACCCAAATAAAACAGTCGACAAACATAAGGTACACTCCGTACAATAAATATGCCTTAAAATAAAAATAGACCCACAACATGAACTCTTAAAGTCGGCTTGCCAACAAGAGAACACAACTCGCATTAAACGCACAACACAATACAAGCACTCATACAACAAAGGCCTTCAACCAAACCCCATAGCAAAAGCAAAAAAAAAAAAAACTGATGCAGTACAATACCGAGAAGTGTTTGTACTCCTCCAACAACAAACAAAATACGAGAACACAGAGTAATGCACACACTTCAGCAACACGGTGGTGTAGCAGGTGACATAGTAAAAATTTGCCTGAAGCTATTAAATGTGGAATAATAATAATAATAATAATAATAATAATAATTATAATAACAATAATAGCCCCGATGCAATACCAAGCAGTGGCTCTCGTGGCTTCTGATCTTAACTGATTGGAAGTGTTATAATGTAGATTATTTTGTCTTGGTATAAAGATGGGATACCGTAAATATCTGCTCAATATCACAGATTTGCTTGTCAGTTGTTTGACATTAACCAGTTGAGCATGTCCCTTGGTGGCTGATGATATGTGCATCTCTGATCATGAGCAGAAGTAGTGGGAGAGCATCATTGCAATGTGTTGAGAGGAATTCTTTGGGATTTGAATAATTCACCTCTGGAAACATGGGTGTTTCGTTCATCATCCTTAAGGTTTCTGCCAGCTCGCCGCCTTATATGTATATTTATAATATTTATGCATATAAATATACATAAGTTATACATGCATATATAAATACACATTTATATGTATATGTGTGTGTGCGAGTGAGTAGGCCAATACCCCAGCATAGTCAAGCCTTCAAGATGGACCACATAAAGAAATAACGATATACCGTAACCGCTAAGCTATATACTTTCACTATATATATATATAT
>NC_068984.1:90106917-90110452 GCF_001194135.2 Octopus bimaculoides | reverse complement strand
AATAGCAGTTCAAAACTACTAATTCTAACTACAATTCCCTGCCCTATATTGATATATATATATATATATATATATATATGTATATATATATATATATATATGTGTGTGTGTGTGTGTGTGTGTGTCTGTGTGTGTGTGTGTGTTTGTGTGTGTGTATTACACACACACACACAGACAGGCAGATATTCATGCATAGCAAAATTTACAATTAATGATGAAGGGAGTATGAAGTGAGCCATTCAGGCAGTAAAGATGCAAACTTTTAATAGCCATGCGTCCAAATATCGCTTCACAGTTCTGTTATCACAAATAGGTGAACCTATAGTTGATATGTCGGAAACCTATAAACAACGACTGCATGTAACCTTTTGAGAAATCCCCTTTCTAAGAGAGTAAAAAAAAAAGGTAACTATTGACTACCTACTGGGTGCATCAAAAATGTATTTTGACATTATGGGAAAATACCATGAAAGGTAACAAGCATTCGTCTGTTGTTGGTACATGTAGAACAACATAAAAGCTGACCTGAGAACAAATTTTGTTTGCCATTAATTTCTTCTAATCCAGATTTTTATCCTACAACAAGTTCAGGTAAACATATCTATGGAAGGAAAAATGCATAACTGTTTATGCTATGCCAGTTGTTTTCATATCGCTCACACAAACAATCTCCCTAGATGACATCCATTACAAGCGAAATTATCCATGCTTGTCGCTCTTAATTTTGGTGCAATGGTCTCTTAATATTGTGGTTTCATAGTTTGTTCTGTTATTGCTATAAGTTTATAAATGCCAATTCAAACTGCCAGCAACACTTTATTAGTCTAACACTGAATGAGAGAAAGAAATGTTTGGCTTTATGTTACGCGGAAAAGTGAAAAAGGGAGAGAGAGTAAATGGAGAGAATGAAATACAAATAAATCCGGAACGTCAAACGTTTCTCCTTGCCATTCAGCGTAAAACTAACATATTTTATCGTGTCTATTCATTTGTCTCTGTTGTTATTATGCACCGCATGTATGTATATTATATATATATATATATATATATATATATATATATATATATATGTGTGTGTGTGTGTGTGTGTGTGTGTGTGTACATGAATCCTTCGCTTAACGGAAGTAATGCGTTTCTGAAAATCTGGCCGTAACCCTGTCGCTTCACAATTTAACATACTTTAGTATGAGTATTTCTGCGTCTGCGTTGTCGAGTTTCAGGCGCATTTCCGAGATTTCTGTGCACAAGGCTTGACTTCACGCAACAAGGTCTCCTCAAGAAGGGAATTTTGGTTCTGTTACTGTGTTGTAATAATCCTCTATTAACTAGAAAAAGTATTGATGTGACATCTGTGCTGGCTACCCTAGATCTATTGGGTGTGGTTTGTATGATGCTGGGGATAACTCTAAAATTTAAGTCACCAGGTCAATTGCCATGTATATAAAATTTAAGTAGCCAGGTTGTGCCATGTATAAAAAAGATTGCTATTATGCTGCAGACCTTATGACTCGATAGGGCTGGCTGTTAGAATAACTCAAATGCTATCTCTTCTATAACTCGAAGGTGTTTGATTTTTTCTATCGTGCTCATGTCAGCGGATTATGCTCTATTCAAAAGAGCAGAAAAATGTTCTACCCAGTGCTTATGAATAGAAGTGGTGTCAGAAGCAAACGTCCATTTGCTATTCTCACAGGAGCTATTGAAGATTTTGGGCCATATACCTCCTTCACATAAGAGTACAAACCCTTGGCATCATTTCTATCAGCTGCTTCTTGTGCCCCATTTTGCTCTATCATTTCACAATTCATGTTTAAGTTTCCTTAGAGCAGTATGCACTTACCTTCTCAGCTTTGTGTAAGCTTCGTTTGAGCTAGGGTTCAAGGACTGAGAAAGAAGTGTATTGCCTAAGTTTAGTTTTTCTAAAAGTAGTTGATGAATTTCTGCTGATCTATCTGAGAACCTCTGACGAACCTCTGACAAACTTGAAATACTATTGTTTTGAAATCTTCCCGTAGATTGTTTGGACCAAGATTGATACCTTCTATAGCATCGTGGAATCTTTGCAAGTTGCTTGATAATTTAAAGTTTGCAACATTTAATTTTTTGGGTACCTTAGGACCAGACTGTCGATTTTTAGGTATTATCGAAATATCTATGTTTCCATGCAGTAGATGATGGTCAGTCCAGCTCTCTGCCCCTCTCATGGCCCGAACGCTAGAAACTTCTTTCATATCACGTTTTCTCATCAGAATATAATCTATAAGTTGCCAGTGGTTAGATATTGGGTGCATCCAAGTGGTTTTATATTTATTTTTCTTCTTAGACAGATTGTTGGTGATAACCAGATTATTCTCAGTACAAAACATCAAAGGAGCTACTTCCTTTTTGTTACATTTTCCACTCCCATGTCTACCTAAAACAGGCCATGACACATAGTCTTTTCTAACTCTTGCAATGAAATCTCCAAATATGACCAGCTTGTCAGAAATTGGTACTTTCCTCAATAATTGTGCTTAGATCATCATATAACTGTCCTACAGTTTCATCAGAATGGGACAGTGTTGGTGTATAAGTACTGGCAACGGTAAGATGCGTACCTTTTGTCAGTTTAATACAGCATGACATGATAAGCTGAGATACACAACTTGGAAGCTCGGCAATGAAGGATACTAATGTATTCTTGAGAGCAAACCCAACAGCAAATTTTCTACACTGAACCTTAGGTAGGCCTCTCAAAAAGATAGTATATCCAGCCCAGCCTGTGATTCACTGGGACACCTTTCGAGCCAGACCTATCCCCCTGACGTTCCCAAGCCTTTTTTGCAATGTACTGAATCTGTTTGAGACATTTTAGAGTAAGTTACAAGTACATTTTTAGGTTTCTGCCAACCAACCAATTTAATGATTTTTAGTAAGATTTAGTGTATAGGAAGAACCTGTGCAGATGAATAATTTTCAGTGGGTGTAGCTTGTACTACACTACCCCACCTATTAGCCCAAGATGACTTTCGCCGGTGTGGCGTGAAAATTGACAAAACCAGGAACTCCCAAGGCCTCAGGTTTTATTTCGCAGATTTCTTTCCCCTAGGTAGATTACCAACCAAGGTTAAAGAGCTTCTACCTGCCCATGAGGTAAGCTGTCCCATTCCAAACACCAGACCAACACTCAGACACTCTATAAAGTGATGAAATATCACTTCAGTGACCGACGTGGGTAGCTCATTCATACATAGAAAAAATACGATATGTGATTTGCAAATGTAAATAAGAATTAAATATAGATAATATATATAAATATAAAAAAGTAAAAGATATGCAATAAATATAAATGTGTATATAAAAATATAAATATGCATATATATATATACATATGAAAAAATAAAAAAGGTACGATGTGTGAATAAGAATTAAATAAGAATTAAGTATAAATAATATATGTAAATATAAAAAAATAAAAGATATGTAATTGAAAAATATAAAATAATATATATATATAAATAAAAATATACATACATTTATATATATATATATATAT
>NC_068984.1:90101679-90106563 GCF_001194135.2 Octopus bimaculoides | reverse complement strand
CACACACACACACACACACACACACACACACACACACACACACACACACACACACACACACACTCGCACACACGCACACATATATGTTAAAAAAAGATGAGACAACAAAATCAAGTCTGTGTGGAATTTATAGGACATTTATAAAGAGAAAAGTAGTCTTAGAACTGTTTCTAGGATATTAGGGATATACTTTCATTAGAGACGATATGTGAGTGTAGCTAGAAGGAAATAGTAGAGTTCAATATAAGGAGTTACTTTTGAAAATGATAGATGTATGAAGTATAAAGGGAAATAAGAGAATAAAAATAAAAGTAAAAATATGTGTAGGATGTTACAGTTGCAGTTCCATTATCCAAGGAAAGTACTGTGTAGAATGGGTTGAAAAGCTTCTTGTCTATGGCATGTAAAGGAGTTCCATGTATGTAAAGGAGTTCATATTTTTTTATTACAAGTCAGTACACATCAAAGTCTTTACATAATCTACTTATTTTTTCGTCCAATGCTTTGAAGAGGGAATCTGCCGCTTAAAAACCTCATGTGATTTTTATTTCAGATATATGTCAGCAGATATAAATATAATATTATTTATTTATATAGTTTTTATAATATTTGCTGTTGTTTCGCAAGATTCATGATGAGATACTATACGTCAAGACATATTTTATCTTGGGAGCTGTAAATGAAAACTTTAACTAAATAATCAATTCATAAAAATGTGATGAACAAGTAGTTTGTGTTTATAGGCAGAATGATTCCCCCAAAATACAAGAATATGAAAGATTTTGATGAGTACTACTGTATGTTGGGGTTTGTATAAACGGTCAAGGGACTTTATGGCATAATTGTAGTATCGACAGATTGGTAGTACTTGAAATTTTTCAATTAAGCATATATAAACAAAGATTGTGCAACAGAAAGTGAAGTGTGCATACTTCAGAGTCATCAACCACACCGATATGTTATTTCATTGGAATATTTACTTTGAAAGAGTTTTAGCTTCAGAGACAGTTGTGATGCTTTCAGATTTCCATGGTCAAAGAATTATTGGTCTGAACATTTAAAGGTTGTGACAAATGCAGCAGATATTTCCCAGTGACAGGAAGAGGAAACATTTTCAGATAAGAAATATTTCTACATACGCATTCGCACATACACACGTGCACATACAGATATGTATATATGTATGTGTGTATTTGTGAATTTGTATGTGTGTACACATAGAAACATGTGTTTATATAAATATATATTCGATTGTTTCAAGAAGAAATACATGCGACCGACGATAAATTACTATTTTCTTACTTGAGCTGGAGGGTTGCATACATACATTTTAGATCGTTGTCCGTTTCATTGCAAATACTCAGTCATCAATAAGCTGTAATCCCCTATTTTCTGAGTTTTCTATGTCTCTTTATCTACTTTTATTTTAACGATCCCTGCTACTTTAAGAAAAAAAAATGTAGTACCTACCAACATCCCAATCACCGGCCTCTAATCGTGTCAGTTCTGTGGTTTATCACAATAATGCCTTACTAAACACTTCATATAACATTTTCCTTCACAGAGCTTACATCTTCTAGGTTCTATGTCTCGTACGTTTACTTTACTGATACAAGGTTACAACAATTCCAATCATATAAAATGAAAGCGCACCCGCCGGTCATGGAGGACTTGTAAGGTTTTGCATGACTTCCTGTGGATTAATGCAAATGCATACCTGCTAGATTAGCATGACTATTTAAATGTACGTATAAAACTTCACAAATTATGCAACATTTGTAAATGTTTTGTAATCTAATTAAATTTAAACACTGAGAAAGAATACTCTGTTATGTTATAAAACGAAAATATTTTTAAGAGCATAACATTTCCAGCAACATCTAAATTTATATTTTTTGTAGCAAAAAATTATACTCGCATTATTCTGCAGCATTGTTGAGAACTGAATTCAATTTCTACTGAAGAACAATTATTACACGAATATTAACTACATATTTTTCGTGTAATTGATTGTGGAAAGCAAAGAAGCTAGAAACACAAAATTAAATAAAAGATCAGTAGCAAACATACTACCAATAAAAAATATCAGAAATCTAATTTTAAAAAATGCTATTTTGCCAGCTGTGTAAAAAAAACTTTAATTTGAATAGAGCAGCTTATTTTATTTGCACAAGAGTGTGGAGTTGAATTAATACGTGAGTACGCGAAAGAACATTAATGAATCTGAAGGTGGTGATAGGCTCGTGGACAATTATCCCCAATATCTGATAAAGCAACGTGAGTTCGTATACTCTCACTGGAACACCACTTTAGATAAGACAATAAACATTATTCATCCCATTTAACTAGCATTAGAACAAACAAGAAGAGATAAAAGAAACCGACAAGATGACGCCACATTCTCAATAGGAATTGATAAATTGTTAAATCTAACAATTGATTTTCGATGTCGATTTCAAAAAATGCCTGCTGTGTTACAAAATCATACACTCACATGAACATGCAATCAGACAATACATACACATATACACACTTGTATGCGCACATATACGAGCGCACGCAAACATATATAAACATACATTTGGTTATACAAACGAGGCAAAGATTACTGAAAACAAGTTGTAGATTTTATTATATATGTATATATATATATATATATATATATATGTGTGTGTGTGTGTGTGTGTGTGTGTGTGTGTGTGTGTGTGTGTGTGTGTGTGTGTGTGTGATTGTGTGTGTGCGTGCGTGCGTGTGTGTGTGTGTGTGTGTGTGTGTGTGCACGTGTGTGTGCGTGTGTTGTAATTTGCTTGAAGCAATGTGTAAGTGATATAAATTTATTAGAAAAAGAATTTTAAGATAAGTTAGGCAAAATATATAAGTTGATCTCAATAAATAAAATCAAAGAGAAAGATATTGTGAAGCTTGTATAATATTTCGGAAAATATTCTCGTCAAAAATAAGAATATAACCCAAGACTTTGGAGCAAAATATCGTTACCAATAGGTCATTTTTATGTATGCATGTACACATGAACGTACGCACATACGTATGTATGTATGTATTTTTGTATGTATTAGGAGGGACCCCTCACTCTCACTCCCGAACACTGAAGAAATAGAAAGAGAATGATAATCTTAGTAGAGCATTCACATTTGATGTATCGAATAATGTAGCTAGATGCTACCTGTCCCGAATTAGACAATTCTTCCTAACACTCAAAAGTATAATAAATTTTTTAATATTCAAAACATTGAGGTTAGTCGCTCAAGTTTCGATAACATCGCCTCCAACCTCGTACTCTAGAACAGTAATAAACATTCACAAAGTTTCCATCTAATTCATTTTTCACTGCCGAAATCTCACCAGCTCCCTACTGTAGGGATCCTGCTTCGCAAAGGTTGAGGTCTACAGAATCACCCACGCATTATCCAATGGCAACTCAAAACACTAAAGGTGTGTAACTACTGATGATTTTCATAGGAAGATATACGCAACATATGAACTCCTCCAGGTGTAGATACAAGAAAACTTCCCATTCCCAGTTTGGTTTTCCTGATTCCATAGTTGAAATCTATGGAATCAAGGAAACAGCTTACCTTATACTCTTTTGTATTTATCTGGATTTTCTAATTACCAACTCAGCTTTCATGAGAACTGTTTATACTGCAATAATCTGCAGTATCCATCGACAAGAAAGGTGATTTATTCGATTGTTGTCACCAAAGATACGTCCTGCTAATCAATATGAAACCATTAGCCACTGATACAGGGAACTAATGCAGGGAAAGCAATTCCTGCCAAACTATATTCAGATTATTTCCTTTCTGTATGACCTCTTAGTCTCTTAGGCTACCCAGCTAAAAGCACATTACACTGATATACCTGCCAGGGAAACTGATGAATCGTCTGATATCTCCAAACCGGTCACGTCACCACATGGATCAGCTCTCTTCCATCAGTGTTTAACACCTCTGAGTTCCGAAACCTTACAGGTCTTCGACTACTTGATACTACTAGAATGTCTCATTTACTACGTGGAAGCGTCCATAAAATTATTTGTTGCTATTATTTTATCAAGCTATTCACATAACCTAACATGAAAAATTGACTGCACTTAGAAGCCAGCTTTAAATTTTCCTTACCCACTTGACATCTAAAACTGTAGAGACTCGTCCACGTTTAGAAAATTTTGAATATTTGTCTGAGTGCATCTCTTACTATTTACTTACAATTCCAACTACACGTGTTGGGTGCTATCTTTTCGATGTTCATGTACCTGAATATCTTTCTCGGCATATGTGTCTATGCGCACCTTTGTGTTTGTGTGTGTGTGTGTGTCTATGTGTGTGTGTGTGTGTGTGTGTGTGTGTGTGTGTGTGTGTGTAAACATTGTATTTATATAAATATTGTATTTATGGAAAACGTAACTAGAAGAATATAGGATGTATGTCTTAGGGGTGGAATTTCAAACGTATTGCTCAAAGACCTATCGGTTTGAGATGAAAGGATGATAAGAGAGAAGAGCTTTATATCCTTCATATCTGCACGACGGGAGACAACTAATAGGGAATGTGAAAGTGCATATGTACTTTGGTTTGTTGTATGTCTCCACTGTCCTGTTTTTGTTACCAACTTTGATCCTCCGCAAATCCCAAATTTTATTTTGGTTCGCGGGAGCAACTGCCTTTTCAAAGCCCCTCATGTTGCCGTTAATTGCTCGAAATTTTTTATGTTACTTGTCTTGTTGTCAATTTGCTACTCTCGTTGTTCGCATACCAAAGTTTGTCTTTGTATTTAATGTTGTTTATATTGTGTGACGTCCTGTACACACACACACACACACACACACACACACACACACACACACACACACACACACACACA
>NC_068984.1:90092821-90099330 GCF_001194135.2 Octopus bimaculoides | reverse complement strand
AAAGGTATTTGAATTTAGAACGTGAAGACAGACGAAATATTAACGAATCTGCCAGTTCACCGAGTCAATAATAATAATAATAATAATAATAATAATAATAATAATAATAATAATAATAATAATAATAATAATAGTAATAATAATAATAATAATAATAATAATAATAATAATAATAATAATAATGATGATGATGATGATAAGAATTTTTACTTTGAAACGTAGATTGTTTTGTGGTCAGAGAAAATCTTGGACCTTCGACACTACTGAATGTGTTTAGCAGTAACTTCGATGGAGTAGGCTAGGCATCGACTTAAGCAATAATTCATTAACTTTTCTGAAGACTAAGGAATGAAATTTTCACAAGAATTTTAAGTACTGTTCCTCTCCAAAAAATTCATAATGAATTCGTGGAAAAGGATCATTAACAGAAGCCTATTCCCCTACAAATTTTATTCTCGTCATGTAAATGTTGAGATACAAGTTGGTGTAGAAAATTCCTTCAGATTTTATGAGGTTACCAAGGCTATCACATTAGATAACAACTTGTATATAAATATAAGCGTCAATTTCAGTGTAAATCAAATCCAAACTGATATGCAGGCGTAGTTTCTGCAACAACATTTATTATACCGTTAGCAATAACAATTTTCTCGCAGCATATTTATTGAATTTATTTATTGAAAATGTGTTGTATTCCATAAGATATAAAAATACGTTGAGAGAAAAATATGGAAACGCATTTGGATGAAAACAGACTTATATAATTCACAAGCTCCTTTGTAAACCATGTTACATAAGAAGATAATTTTTTTCTGATACAAGTGAACTTTTTCTCGAGAATGTTTAATGTATTGTATCAGCAAATCTTAATATAAATCTTACGTTTACTTTTACACGGCTGTTCATATTTAAGTAATTTCCTCTATAAAATTTACGTTAAAAATAATTGGAATTAACTAATATTTCATACAGGATTAGAATATATATAAACTTAAATATAATTTCATTTAAGTCGTTAAGTGAAGGCTATAGGCTTCCGTAAAAAATTCTATTCATTTATATTGATTTAGGTTAAACTTTATTATTCTAGGTTTAATAATTAAGTGTAATATTAGATGTAATTAGCATATAGGAACTATCTATGTAGTATAGATTTATACAAGGTATGTTCAATAAGTATCCGGACTGTTGCCATAGTAACGAAGCTAAAGTACACATAGTAAAGCCGATTAGTACAGATTGACCTTGAACTTTGCTGTGCATGCGCACAAAATTTTAACGTTCTAGCTCTCCTCCGTTGTTTATAACAGTGCTTGGAAAAAACGTGTGTATCGTGTGATCGTCGCATTGACAGCTACGGAGAAAGTTGAGCAGAGAATCTGCATCAAATTTTGTCAAAAGCTTGGCGATACTTCCTCAGAGGCCTACGCAAACCTTTCAAAAAGTTTTCATCATTCTCGACATAATCAAGGGGATCTTGTGCAACTGAAACTCGAGTGTCATTTTGGTCAGCTGAAAGCAGTTTTGGCACAAACTTGACAGACACGCGTCTCATACCCACATCTTCAGTGATAATGGACTGAATTGAACCGTAACTAGTCTGCACACCCTCTAATAACTCACGGATGTGATTCGACGATTTCCCCTCACAGCTGCACATATATCAGCGATGTTTTTCTCAATTCTGCTGGTTGCGGGTCTTCCAGAACGTTCGTTAATATCGACATTTTCCCAGTCATCTTGGAAACAACTGAACCACTCGTACACTTGTGTGCAGCTCATACACTCCTCTCCATACACTTTCTGCACATTTGCGTTGGCCTCTGAGCAGATATCGCCATGAAAACTTTCTTATTTGAGTGTATTGGTGTGCGTGCGGTCGAATGTGCTTATGTAGGTATCTATCTACTACGTATATATGATTGTGTATCTATACATTAAAACGCACAAAACGGAGAAAATGAAACAAATATGCAGGACTTGTTCCGAAACACCCCCGAGTGGGGAACAGTTCTCAAAAATAACACCCAATTGCTTCCCCCCAAAATTCCTATGTCCTCGGAATCTACATAGTCCGAGGCGTGTTTGTAGAGAATTTGATTTTAAAACATCCATTTTCTTAAAAGTTAAGATGAATTGAAATGGACTCCGGTGAATTTTCCGAAATTCACCACCCCACCTCTCCTAAAACATTTTCACCCAAAACTTTTGTATATTCGGAATCTACATAATATAACACATACTTAAAATGTCCTTTGAAGCCTCCGTTAGATTTACAAACCTTGTAGCATACACTACATTCAAAGGTGTGCACAGACATATGGGCAGAATAGTTGGTGTAGGTTTGTCTTCCATAGGTTCGCAAATGAGATTTGAGCCCAGCAAAAGAAAGGCATGGTCTGTCACAAACTGTGCATACAGAAAGGTCATTGTCATTCACCTTCCCGATTGTTTCATTCTTCCTTAGATCTCTTTTGAGTCTTACATGCGTTATCCTGCCCTCTTCAAACGCTTTCACTCCACTTCACACTTTTGTTCGCCATCCACTTCGATACGAAGACGTTCTATATCTTCTGGATCCATTCCAAGTGACTTCATAGTAGTCCTTATGCCGTCCTTAAACCTTTTATTTAGGTTTACGCCGATAGGGTTTCCCTGTGCAAGTTCACCATAAAACATCTGTTTCGGCATGCGTTCATCTACATTCGAACAATATGACCCCACCATCCCATTTGGTTCCTTAAAATCATAGCTTTAATTGGGGTGATGCCTGCAGATGCAAGGAAATGTGTGTTTGGAGTAAAAGAACTCCGTTTAATGCTTAAAATACGATGAAGGCATTTTTGATGGAATTGTTCTAACAATTTAAAATGCCTTTCATAACAAGTCCATGTTTCACAAGAATACAACTGGGATGTTAAGACAAATGCTTTGTTTTCTTATTTATATGTCATTGGCACGAAACGCGTGACTCCAAGCCACCAAATGCCTTTGCTGCCCTTTGAATTCGCAGATGTATTTCTGTATCAAGTTTTCCATCACTTTGTACAGGGCTTCCAAAGTAGATGAACGAATCGACAACCTCAAGTAACTTACCCTTAATAAAAATTGTAGGAGGAGGGGGTCACAAACAGCACCACACGCAGGTTGACGCATTCCAACTGTTTTTTTTCAAGTTGATGGTCAAGCAAAAATCATCACAAGCTGAGTCAAATGCAGATACAGGAGATTGCAGACCTGTTTCAATCATCAGCGTATAAAAGTTCCCTAATGCGTAAAGTAAAAACCTTCGTTTTGAATTTCAATCTGGTCAGATTAAAAACGTTCCCTGCTGTTCGATATTTTATGTATATACCCTTCTCAGAGTTTTGAAAAGCATGTGACAACGCAACAGCAAAGTATATTGCAAAGAGAGTGGGTTCATCAATGTCACCTTGCCTTACTCCATTTTCCACAGCAAAAGATTCAGAGATCCTACCACCAAAGTTAACTCTAGCTTTCATATCTTTATGCAAAACTCTGATCATGTTTACAAATCTTTCTGGGCAACCTATTTTCTTTAGAATTAGCCACAGAGAATTTCGATTAAAAGTATCGAATGCTTTGCTCAAATCAACAAAGCAATGGTACAGAGAAAGATTCTGTTCAATGCATTTTTCTTGTAATTGTCTGATAGTAAAGATACAATCAACTGTGCCCCTGGTGGAAGAAAAAACACACTGAGACTCAGACACTATATTTGGAACTATGAAGGTATTCAAATGTTCTAACAAAATGCAGACATGTACCTTTCCAACCACAGACAAAAGCGAAATCCCACGAAAATTACCACACAGATCCTTTGGCCCCAATTTATACAAAGATACTAAAATGGCTGAATCCAGTTTTGAGACACTTTCTCAGTTCTCCAACAGTGAGAAATTAATATATTTAAGAGTTCAAACATTTTGTCACCCTCATATTTCAAGACTTCTGCACAGATTCTATCAGACCCTGGAGACTTATTGTTATCCAGCTTATTCACAGCTAAGTAAATGTCATTTAGAATTGGTTTAAATACCATCTCTTCTATAACTGGAAGGTATTTGATTTTTTCTATCGTGATCATGTCAGCGGATGATGGTCTATTCAAAAGAGCAGAAAAATGTTCTACCCAGCTCTTATGAATAGAAGCGGTGTCAGAAGCAAACGTCCATTTGCTGTTCTCACAGGAGCTATTGAAGAAGATTTGGGGCCATATACCTCCTTAACATATGAGTACAAACCCTTGCATCATTTCTATCAGCTGCTTCTTGTGCTCCATTTTGCTGTGTCATTTCATCATTCCTGTTTAATTTTCCTTAGAGCAGTCTGCACTTTCCTTTTAAGCTTTCTGTAAGTTTCGTTTGAGCTGGGGTTCAAGGACTGAGAAAGAAGTGTATGACCTAAGTTTTGTTTTTATAAAAGTAGATAATGAGTTTCTGCTGATCTATCTGAGAACCAGACACTGGACTTACGTGATTTAAATCCCACTGAAGAACTTGCAGCCTGAAATAATTACCTCCGCCAAGGAAGAAGGTTATGTTTTCATCGGCGTTGGTTTGTCCGTCTATCCGTCTGTCTGCAAAATAACTCAAACAGTTTTGAACGGTGTTTAATGGAACTTAGAGGAAACATTAGTAATGACACAAGGAACAGATGATGAAACTTCGGTAGTGATCCAGGAATTTTTATGGATTCTTGAAGGATTTTTTATTTGTTATATTTACTTTACATGAAGTATTAATGTTACGTTCTTTGATTATCTCCCTTGAAACACGTTCATCGTTTCCACGTAACCTATGGTGGCGTTAATGTTTCTAATGTCTATTTTCGTTTCTCTATTAATAATTTTACTCGCGTATCTATCTTAAAATGAGCTGCTTGGCGGAGGTCTGCGCTCTCCGAGTGCTTATCTAGTTTTGTTTTGAAATCTTCCCGTAGATTGTTTAAGTCAAGGTTGATACTTTCTATAACATTGTGGAATCTTTGCAAGTTGCTTGATAATTTAAATTTTGCAAAATTTAACTTTTTGGTACCTTAGGACCAGACTGTCGATTTTTAGGTATTATCGAAAAATCTATTGTTCCACGCACTAGATGATGGTCAGTTCAACTCTCTGTTCCTCTCATAGCCCGAACACTAAAACATCTTTCATATCACGTTTTCTGATCAGAATATAATCAATGGGATGCCAATGGTTAGATCTTGGGTGCATCCAAGTGGTTTTATATTTATTTTTCTCTTTAAGGAGAGTATTGGTTACAACTAGACTATTCTCAGTACAAAACATTAAAAGAGCTACTCCATTTTTATTACATTTTCCAATTCCATGTCGACCTAAAACAGGCCATCAAACTTAGCCCTTTCCAAATCTTGCTTTGAAATCTCCCAGTACGACCAAATTGTCAGAAATTGGTACTTTCCTCAATAATTGTGCTAGATCATCATAAAACTGCTTTACAGTTTCATCAGAATGGGACATTGTTGGTGCATAGATATTGAAAACGGTAAGAAACCTACCTTTTATCAGTTTAATATGGCATGACATGGTCCGTTCAGATATACCACTTGGAAGCTCTGCAATGGAGGACACTAATGTATTCTTGAGAGCAAACTCAACACCAGATTCTCTACGCTGACCCTTAGGTAGGCCTCTCCAAAAGTTAGCATATCCATAAGTAGGTTCATTTACTTGACCTTCACGAGAGAGACGATTTTCAGAGAGCGCAATTATATCAAGGGAATATTTCTTAAGGTCACATGCAATAAGTGCAGTACGCCTTTCTGGCTTCTTGTTGAAAGTATCACCAAGACGTGTGTGCAGAGTCCAACATCCAAAATTCAAAGGATGTTTATTTTTAATTTTTCCTGATGATTGTTTGACCACAGTGGCAGGATGACGACCAGACCCAGCCTGTGATACACTGGGACACCTTCTAAGCCAGACCTATTCTCCCGACGTTCCCAAGCCTTTTTTGCAATGTACTGAATCTGTTTGAAACCTTTATAGTAAGTTATAATTGCATTTTTAGGTTTCTACCAATCAACCAATTCAATGATTTTATTAAGATTTGGTGTACAGGAAGTACCTGTGCAGGTGAATAATTTTCAGTGGGTGTAGCTTGCACTGCACCACCCCCACTTATTGGCTGAAGAAGAATCTCGCCGGTGTGATATGAAAATTGACAAAATCAGGTAGTTCCAAGGCCTCAGGTTTCCTTCAACTAGGTAGATTACCAACCAAGGTTAAAAAGCTATCCCATTCCAGACACCAAACCGACACTCTATAAAGTGATCAAATATCACTCCGTTGACCGACGCGGAATAGCTCATTGATACATAGAAAAAAGTACGATATTTGATTTGCAAATATAAATAAGAATTTAAGCATATATAATATATATAAATATAAAGAAGTAAAAGATATGCAATTCCCAAAATATATAGTAAGATTTAAATGTAAATAATATGCATATAAAAGTAAAAAT
>NC_068984.1:90087176-90092597 GCF_001194135.2 Octopus bimaculoides | reverse complement strand
ATATATATATATATATATATATATAAGTAAAAATATACATACATATACATACAAGAAAAGTAAAGATATTTGCATATTTAGATATTTTGTTGGATGGAATATATAGACCATAAAAGTAATACAATTGAATTTTATAATGAGTATCATGCATATTAATGCAGACACGTAGGCATAATTTATCATATACACAAATTAATACTTCATGAAGAAGGCTGCGAAACGGCTGTAACTAGAAAGATGTCTAGTGGTTAAATAAATATGTTTACCTCTCATATATCATGACTATTTTACTGATTAGATTTCCAGAATGTGCCAGTGTGAACATAGACCAACAGCATTGGATCATCTAGGACGTATCTCGATAGACTATTCTGTAGACCTTTAGATAATAAGAGTTGTCAACTTTTTAAAATTGTCGGCTCCACAGACCACAAATCTGGGATCTGTACGGTCCACTTAGATAAACTTCGTAGGCAGGGACCCGGTTACTGGGGGCTGAATGCGTTACTCGCGGCATGCCAGACTGACAGAGACCGGACTAGAGAATTAGTTAAGCGGGCGTTGACGGAGTCAATCGTCAACAACAAATGGTGGTTTGTTCTGAAAAAGGCAATTAAAGTGGAATCTTACGATTATTATTATATTAAGGTGCCAGCTAGCAGAATCGTTAGCACGCCGAATAAAATGCTTAGCGTCTTTCTTTGTCTATACCTTCTAAGTTCAGTGTTTGTTGAGGTCAGCTTTGCCTTTCATTATTTCGGCGTCAATGAAGTAAGTATCAATCGAGCACTGGGGTCGATGTAATTGACTATCCCCTCCTTCCTCTCACGTTTCAAGTCTTGTGCCTACAATAGAAAAAAATATTGTTATATCAAGGCGGTGAGTTGGCTGAACCCTTAGCACGCCGGAGAAAATGCATAGCGTCATTTCGTCTGTCTTTACGTTTTGAATTCAAATTCCACCTAGGTCGAATTTGCGTTTCCTCCACTCAGTGTCGATAAAATATGTACCAGCAGATAACTGGGATCGATGTAATTGACTAGTCCTCTCTCCCAAAATTACTATCCTGGTGCCCAAATTTGAAATTATTATTATTAAGGCGGCGAGCTGGCAGAATCGTTACCACGCCGGGCAAAATGCTTAGAGGTATTTCGTCTGTTGCTACATTCTGAGTTCAAATTCTGCCGAGGTCGACTTTGCCTTTCATCCTTTCGGGCTCGATGAATTAAGTACCAGTGAAACACTGGGGTCGATATAATCGACTCATCCCCTCCCCCAAAATTTCAGCCCTTGTGCGTTTAATAGAAAGGTTTTTGAGTTGTAGATTAGGCAGCGTGCTGGCAGAATCGTTCGCACGCCGGGCAAAATACTTAGCGGCATTTCGTCCGACCTTGCGTTCTGAGTTCTAATTCATCTACTGATGATTTTGCCTTTCATCTTTCCGCGGTTGATAAAATAACTACCAGTTCAGCACTGGAGTCTATGTAATCGACTTAGCCCCTCTCCGAAAATGCCGGCCTTTTTCAAAATTTGAAACCATTATTGTGTGAAGTAGCAGCAGCAGGAGCAGCAGTAGTAGCTTACCACAAATTGTGTTAAGTGATGAAGATTATAAAAGTAAAATATTTACAAAAATATTCGCATTTAATCGACCAGTTTTTTAAGAATTTCTAAATATATTCCAACGTAATTCATAATTTTAGTTCATTTTTTTTCTTTTTCAGCATATTCCTTTTACAGTCTGGTTTTTATTTTTCAATGTGTTTTTCTCGTTATTTGTCATTGTAATTACTTCTCGTCATAATTCTTCTGTGCATTTGCTACAAACTTGTCTTTATTACTCCACTTCATTCTGACAGAAATAGTCGTGTAACTTTATTCCTATTCTGTATGATTAATTAAATAATATTTAGTCTTTACATTTTTCTTTTGCATGAAAATTATTTGATACATAGTTATCACCTTTCAACCAAACTTATAATTTATCTTTTGCACACAGATGTTAGTATTGACATCCAGTTTACATGTCTTACTTTCAAGTTTTGCATCTTTATCCTTCTACTCTTACTTCCTTCCTTGTACCTTGTCGTTTATTACTTTCTTTCTAGCCCTCTCTTCGTTTCACTATTTCGTATTGTGTTTTATCGCTACAAACATCCTTTCTCTCTCTCTCTTTCTCTCTCTCCCTCCCTCTCCCTCTCTCTCACTTTCTGTTTTTCTCTCAATCCACCATCACCCTTCCATTTTTCCCTTCCGCAAGTCACCTCTTTTTTCCGAATAGTGGTTTTCCAGCTCTTAGTTTGTCTAAGTCTTGTTTTCTTTCAGGCTGCTGTGCGTAAATTATCTCTCTGATTCTCTTTCCTTCTCTATCTATCTATCTATCTATCTATCTATCTATCTATCTATCTATCTGTCTGTCTATCTATCTATCTATCTATCTATCTATCTATCTATCTATCTATCTATCTATCTATCTATCTATCTATCTATCTATCTATATTTCTTTCTTTCTTCCTTCCTTTCTTCCTTGTACTTACCTTTCTATTGCTTTTTCTGTTTATAATTTTCTTAACTATCTCGCTATCCTTTTCTCTACATACCTTTCTTTCCATGTTTCCAATCTTTCCTTCTTTCATTATTTTTCTCTACCATTCTATCTCTTTCTGCATATCTATCTACTAATCTGCCAAATTTGTTATTTTCATATTCTGAAACCAAGAGTCACTTATTTGTTGGACATTCATTTGTCATCCGCTTACTTCACTTCTGATATAGCGTTTGTTTATGTCTTAAAATTTGAGAAAATCGCTTTCCTTAGAACTTAACAATCAGTTATGATAGAAGACACCTCCATCGTAAGTGATTGTTAAGTTCTGCTTCTGAAGAAGCTTCATTTTCATTTACAGCAGGTAGATGAACAGCTCAGAGGTATATTGGGGAAAAGACTGATGTAAGGGCGTTCTCTTGTTTCACACCGCCACGGACTTCAAATGGTTGTAATTCCCCCTTGTCATAAAAGGAATGAATTCTGGAAAAGAAATTTTGGCAGAATGTTACGTTTCGGAAGTATTTTCCACGGTGCTATGCAGTGTATGATGTCAAAAACTTTGGCCAGATAACAAAACAAAATGTGTAGAGGCTTGTTTGGTTCCTTGTCTTTTTCTTACAGATAGTGGAGAGCAAAAATAATGTGAAGGAAATTCGGCTGCTGATTTAAGCAGTTGGAAAGGTCGCGTAAGAGATCATTCTTATTTTTGCACTTAGTGAATTTTGTTGTTTTATTTTCTTAAATAGATTTGCTTATTATTTTCAGTGTGACGAACGATCATATTCCAGTTGCCTTTTAAACAAAATTGTCTGCTAATGATTGAACCTCTTTCTCTCTCTCCCATGTTCTCCTCTACCTTCTGTTGTACTCTTTCTGCTTCATTACGTCAAAATAGGTGTTTGAAATACCATCTAAGTTATTTCAGCTTTACTTCAGCTGTGTGGTAATCAGCTTGCTTTCCAGCCACATGATCCCAAATTCAGTTCCACTGCCTGGCAACTTCAGCAAGTGCCTCTACTATAGCCTCAGGCCGACTAAAGCCTTGTGAGTGGATTTGGTAGGCGGAAACAGGAAGAAGCCCGTCGCATATATATATATATATATATATATATATATATATATATATATATATATGTCTTTGTGTCTGTGTTTGCTCCATTCCACCGCTTGTCAAATGTTAGTATATGTTTACGTACCTGTAGCTTAGCTGTTCGTACTAGACTGTTAAAAAAGTACTAGAGTCGATTCATTCGATTAAAATTCGCTCAAGGTGGTGCCGCAGCACGGCTGCAGTTTAATGACTGAAACAAGTTTAAAATAAAAATGATAAAAGATATACACGCGAGTGTCCCCACACATACATGGATTCCTGTCCGATTTACAAGCCTACGTCATATGCCAATTAAGATTGATATTCACACACGTATGATGACGTAACTCTATTCCACACATCAATAAATAAATGAACCATTTGGTGGAGACATTGGCGTTGGTTGTCATGCTGCTGTTGTGTTGGTTATACAGATTTTAGTTTCAAGATATAGAAAAGCAATGGATAGATAGATCAGATCAATTTATAAGTGAAAGAGTTAAAGCCTCGACGAAAAACACACAATTTACATAATTAAAATATGCTTTGAATTTTCTTTTAATAAAGAAGACTATCAAACATTATTCATGCAGATAAGTGATATTATCGCCTTTGAACAGCCAGTTGCTAACACAAGAAGTGCCGAATTCCTGGAAGCTGAATAATATATGACAGATTCAGGTTTCTTTATTTGTGTAATGTTTTTGAGGAATTCTAACTATTTCAATGTAAAGGAACTGTCACTTATGAACGGTTCTGCTCCCCCTAATTGTAAGCAAATCAATAAAGTCCTTACAAGACACGCAGTGACTTTGCACGCACAACTTTCTGGGTTGAATTCCACCGCGTGGTACCTTGAACAAGTGTCTTAACCCATACCATTTGAGTAGAACTTGGTAGATGGAAATTTAGTGGAAACTCAGTGGATATTTGCGTGTATATTCTTTTAATTTTTACGTGTTTTAGTCATGGAACCGTTGTCATGCGGGTGACCTCTTTGAAGAATTTAGTCGAACAAATCGACTCCAGTACTTGTTCTTTTTAAGTCATGTACTTATTCTTTTGTATTTTCTATCAATCCCTAGTTACAGAGACATAAGGAAGCCAACACCGGTGTGTGAGGAGAAGGGCAAAATCAAACACAAATATATGTACTTATATGATCGAACGCCACGCATCCTTTTCCAAGTAAGTTTTATCTTAGTAATTACGATGCGCACTCTTATTCTATCTCTTTTCTGTCTATCTATCTCCCTCTCTTGTTCTTCCTTTCTGTTTTTCTCTCCCACCCTTTCCCTATTCTTCTCTTCCCTTCACCGTTCCTTCTTTCTCTCACTCTTCCTCCTTGAATCTCTCGTTGCTCACACGTGACTAACGGCCATCCATTTTTCTTTCTTCCACTTCCTTCCTAAAGACAAGGCGTACTTTTATCTGTCTCTTCTCAAAGCTCGTTTTTCCAGCGTTCCCTACTTCACATCGTCTTGGCTTAACAGCCCTCCCCGTTTGATTTTACTGTTTTGTTCTCACTGTCCTGTTTTTGTTACCACTTTCACCCTCAGCAAAAAATCCCAAATTTTATTTAATTTGCTTTGCGGGAAGGACTGTTTTAACGAAGACGCGCGTTGTCCTTAACTTCGAAACGCGGAGTAGATAAAACAGGGGACAGCTGAAGAAGGGAATGTTTTTTATGTTGCATGTCTCGTTTCTCTCTTATTTTTTTCGTTGTTAGGAAAAAGTTTTTCCATGTTTTTGCTTTTTATGTTCTTGTTTCTTATTTTGTCCA
>NC_068984.1:90072485-90086984 GCF_001194135.2 Octopus bimaculoides | reverse complement strand
ATATATATATATATATATATATACATAATGTACAACCGAAAATGCTGCTAATAGTTTCATGCTATTATGATACTTGAAGAGACATATTTATGAAATATGCCGCGTATCCCCAAGCAATCTTTCAGGTCCTGTTTATGCATTGTATATATTTGGAAAAGCAAGGACGCTGGACTGTGAGAAAATAAGAAAAAAATATATATGAAGAAGATTGGTGCAAAAATGAACTGAGAAAAAATAAAAAAAGAAACGTAATCAAGAAAATCACGTCCACCTTGATTGTAAAAAGCACATTCAATACATCTGGTATAGAAGAAAATAACAGAAAATATGTCAAAGTCTACGACACAGCGTCTCAGTCCGAAGCAGGTGGTGTCCTCCAATTCGATAAAAGAAAGCTGTCCATGTGTTTACACCTGCTAGAAATTTCTTTAGTCAGAGCGGACGGGGATCTTAGTTTGTTTTATTTCGTTCCTTTGTCTTTTTTCTCGTTCCATTTTTTACACTAACCTTCTTCAAGGTTTTCCACGTTTTTTATTTATTTTCTCACTGTCCGGCTTCCTTGCTTTTTAAAATATATATAACGCATAAAAACGGAACCTGAAAAATTGCTTGGAGATGCATGACTTATTTTATAAATATGCTTGTTAAAGTATCATAAAAGCATGAAACTATTAACAGCTCTTTCAGTATGTGAATTAAATTTATATTTATCTCTCACTGGATGGAGTACTTTTTTGTTGATTCTACCTCTACTAGATCTATAAACTACGATGTAGTTATAATAATTTCAATTGTTTTCTTGAGTATTAAATTAATAAAACGATGACGAAAATACAGATGTGTCCAGGAAAAGAAAACAGGGTTCCTTATTAGAGTGTAAAGTGTAATTTGAGGGAAATTCGGCAGCTTTTCTAGCAGGCAGAATTTCTCAACTGTAGTTACTAGAGGCGGATTCACGTATCATTGCAAACTCCTAATCACAGTGTGAATTACTCTCGTGACCTTGTCCATGATGCTAACATCCTTGACTAGTCATGTTGTTAACATTTTATTAAGTTCTCTGAATATTTCGAGAAGATGGATAAATTTCAAAATAAACAAATATTTTTAATTTGAAAAAATACTTTTGCATTGCGTCTAGTAAAAATCAAGCAAAAAAACAAAAAAAAACCCAAAAAAGCAAGAGCGATAAAAGCTTTTTACATGTAAGGCATTAAAGCTAATTAGTTAATAATGCCACTTTATACCTGGGTTTACAGTTCAATAATTTTTTCTTGTGTATTTTATTTATTATTTCGGCCTGGTATTTTTAGTATTTTTATGTTTTATTTGTTGTCTAAACGAACCATTTAACGAAATGAAATGTCATAGCTTTTATAACATAATGTAATATATGTGTTACCGCTGTCAAACAAACTCAATAAATTAATTCGCAATTTTCAGTTTCTAAGCATAATGTCTGGGTAAGGTTGTATTAGTTATTTGATCTGCGCTATATACATACATACATACATACATACATACATACATACAGACAGACAGACAGATAGACAAACAGATAGATAGATAGATAGATAGATAGATAGATAGATAGATAGATAGATAGATAGATTGATTGATAGATAGATAGATATTGTGTGTATTTCTGTTAGTTATATTTTAGCAAATAAATATTTTACCAAATATTTTTCTGAAATATGTATATTTCCGTTAAAGGCTTAATACCTTCGGTTTTATTAATAGGATTTTCATCTCAACAAGGATTATCAGGTATGAAAAGGTCAAAGATTCGTCGATAGGTTCAATGAGACTCACATGAATTAAAAAAGGACCTTTATAGAATCAGAGAGTTAAGATGCAAAACTAAATAAAGAACGCATTCTATCTAGTACAATGCAATTTCATTTACTACGTTCATCACGACTACATCTAAGTTCCATTTACAGTTAGCAAGTTACATTATTGCAAAAGCCAGTTGCATTTGGTTTAGTATAATGCTACTAATTTACCTATCCATTCGTAATGTTGAAAGTGAAGATTTCATCGCAGGGGAAACTGGATTCAATATAAGAACAAGTAATCATTTTAGAATTTTAACAAGAAATATGTTCCCTAGTTGTTTAGTTATTTATTGTAAATTTGTAAATGAGTCTATATATCTATATGCGTATCTAGGTATACATCTATTGTTTTGTTTGTGAAAGAAGGTACTTTGTTTTGGGGTTTGGCTGCATGTATATGTTCACGTAGGTCTATGTTTCTGTTTCTATATCGTTTTATTCACTACTGAAGACATCACAAAGCAAAATGCTGATTAGCAGGGTTATTTTCCCCATAAACTCAACGTTAATCGAAACCACTCTAAATGAACATAATAAAAAAATCTAATAATTATTAAAAAAAACAAACAAACACAAAACTTTCAAAATACTTAACTGAAATTTCATAAATTGCTTATGCCATAATTCAAAGTTCATTAATAATCAAAAGCGGTGACAATGTACAACAAATATGTAGAATTTTATTATAAATAAAGTTTCGTGCTTTATTTACTGTCGTGTGCATAAGGAAGTGAGAAAAATAATACATTTTTATTAATATGTTTCTTTGAATAATTCTTAACCAATGTCATTCAAACAACTTTTAACTCATATTTTTTCTCTTCATGTATCTGCCTGAAGCAGCAAAGTTCTTTATTCAAGTTCTGCCGAACTTACATGCTTCAACTATAATAGTTTCTACCGAATGCATTTCTGTGACTGGTTGTTTCCAATCACAGAAATGCACGTGATCTTTGTAAAGTGCTTATTATGTGTAGCTGAGAACAGCTTCTATTTTTCCATGCTTGGCTCCACCGAGACCTACATATTTCTGTCCTCGTTTTAATAAACCCCATTCAGTTTCTAAGTTTTTGCCTTCGCTACAAAAATATTCCACGCTCTTAAAACTTTTTTCATTCCTCCATTTTCTCACGGGATATCGTTGGCTCCAAATTTATTACTGAACAGATTTTTTGATCCTCCTCTCATCTCATCAGTCCTTCCTCTCTTTGGGTCGTATGCTCTAAACGATTCAATCTGGACCAAGGCAGTGGACATTTTCACAATCTAGATTCCTCCCTCAGCGATTTGAATTCGTTTATCTGTGACTGTACATTCATCATCTTAGCAAGCAGCTCTATAAATGCTTGCGAACACTAAGGTACAGAGATTTCACCAATTTGTTGGTGATAGTCATATTATTCTCATACTTAAGAATAGTGGTCACTGTTTCTAAGAACTTATGGAGACGACGAAGGTTTTAACTGTCCCTTCGCATTTTCAACTCATTCCTTTCTTTCCTAAACTGTTCTAATCCCCTTCCACGGTGGATGTCTAATCTATCTATACCATTATTCCCAATGAAGATGGAATCCTTGCAATTACGCATGGTCTGAAAAATATTTTAAAGCTGTTTATATATCATATTACATGACTGGTTCTTTACTGACCTTCTTCTCAATGAAATTTACAAGTACGTGGTTATTGTAACGGATCTTCTTCTTCTTCTTCTTCTTCTTCTTCTTCTTCTTCTTCTTCTTCTTCTTCTTCTTCTTCTTCTTCTTCTTCTTCTTCTTCTTCTTCTTCTTCTTCTTCTTCTTCTTCTTCTTCTTCTTCTTCTTCTTCTTCTTCTTCTTCTTCTTCTTCTTCTTCTTCTTTGATAAAGCTTTTTAGTAAGCTAAGCGGTCAGCAATTCATGTACTGATTCAGTTATATTGCTAGATTTTTTTCTATAACAATATCTGTGATTAGAAATATATTTAGTTCTTATCGTCATATGTATGAGAAATGCATAAAAATAGGAATGTGTTTCCAGGAATACGTTACTTGTACGAACTAACAGCGGCTGTTCATAAAACTTGATTATTGAAATGTTCCATCAAAAATAGTTTGTGCAGGAATTATATAATCATTACCAGTTCTTCCTCCTGATAGCATTAACTGTTTTCGATTGAAGAATATGAATTTTCATCTCATTTATCCCTTCTTGCTCGCCAATCACTATATTTGAAAGAAATAGCCGCCTATTGCCATTGAGATCATACACTACAATTTTTAAAATGAACACATAGGTACTGTGACTATAAAATATAAAGAAGGCCACAATTCAAGGCTGCCTGGGGTTAAGCAATAATAATTATGTGTTTTGTACAGATTTCGATTACTGGCAATCCATTTCCATTAAGAAGTATATTAATGCTCTCCACATTCAGAATAAATCAAACAAAATGCATACTTTTGAAATGACTTAAATAAAGCATACTCTATTCCAATAAGATTTCATGAATTTTATCCTTCTACACGTTATTAAATTTTGTTAATGAAAAATATTGTTTCTATATGAGTGGTTACAACTAACGTGGTATGATTCACCTTATTTACAATCGTTAAATGTAATTAGAATTTAAATGATAATACTGATAACGATAATTACTTTTGAAAGTTTCGATAAAATTTAATTTACCCTGTGAAGTATAGGATCTAATTCTTTTGCCGTGATCTACGTCTGACTGTAAGAAGAGCAGAAAATGTGGTCGTCACTTAGTCGTGATGCCTGTATATGAAAGAAAAAGTGATGTTTGAAAGAATGATGTTAATGTGCACAAAGGGATGAGAGAGATATTCAAAAGAAAGGTGGAATAAGAGGAGGGAAGCCAAGTGTGGCGAGGTGAAGATATTATGAGGAAATCAAGAATTGGAGAGGGAACATAGCAAATATCATAGCCTCAAACGAGGTAAAGTGAAAGGAAGTGAAGGGTTATATTAAAAGGGAGTGCGGTGGGGAAATGGTAAATAAAAGAAGCCGGCAACCAAAAGGCAATAGCAGCTTATGAATAATTATTCACTGATATAGTTAACCATATGTCTCCACACTGAAACTCATACAATTCTTTCAAATTACATTGTATAGAATATTAATTGTGAATGAATAGAAAGGGAAAACAATTTATGGTATTGCCTTCAGTAGTAAATAAGACTACTTACAAATATGAGTGTACACACACCCAGACGAGCATATACGTGCAAGCACAAATGAACACACATCACATAAATGCATATAAACAATCGAATTTATTTGTAAGTAGAAATATACATTTATTCCGATATACATACGTGAACAGAAGTACATGGAAGTATATGCACCTACACGTACCTACATAGCCAAAATACGCATGCACACACATACGCCACATAGACAAATACACTCATACAAATACACACGTACATATAAACAAAATAGATATACAACTAAAAACACCACTTTCGCATTTAAAATAGTAAATCTCACACCAGAGAGCCTATCATTCTAAGTATGGAGAAGGACACGTGGAGTAAGAATGAGAAAAGGAAGAGCAGAATCATAAAAGTTGAGACAGATATTCATTATTTTCGGAGTTGAGATTATCCAAAGAGTGCTCTATTTTGTGTATGTACAGTGTGTATGTACAGTGTGTATTTAAATTCAAAGGTTGACTTCATACGCAATTGCAATATTAATTCATATACGCATTCATGTACGGTTCGAAGTTGTATGTGGAGCATAGATTTGAGACCTAGTAGGAATGTGGTTTTGGAGGTGAAAAGACAATTGCTGTATCTTATGTAAAAACAAGAGGAATTTCCAGAATGGGTGGGTCTCACATGACTAGAGACCACATAGATTTGTTTTTCTTTTTAAAAGGTGGAATGAAATCCCGGAAACCCTATTTTTGTAGAATCCAATTGCAGAAAGAAGGAGAGTAATGGATACAAAATTCATAAAAACAAATGGACATGTCATAAGAGATATCATCCAAAATTTGAAATACTTTTTTAAAGTTAATTTTTATGTTTAAAATGAGTAGTTATAAACGCCTGATATAAAATAAAGGCAACGTCACTTTATTTAGTTATTGAGTAATACCATCAACAAAATCGTCTCCAGTATTTACCTGATACTTTATTTTGTTTAGTTTCATTGAGACTTAATCCTAGACGTTAATGGCTTTAATTGAATACAGGAAAATATTTTTCGAGTATTACGTGCAAATCGTATGTATACGATTTGCATGAACAGCCAAAAGAAACCCACGGCAGAAATAGGTATATTCTATTTTAATACGCTTCTTTACACAACTTTTGTTCCCTAAAATCCTGTTAAGCTTATGAATACATATCAGAAATATCTATTCATATATACTTTACGCTATAGTTGGTACCGAAGTGCATAAAAATATATAGTATTGTCAAATTAATTTATATCTTGCTACACACATCCTTCATCAAATATTTTAAATTAACGTTCACAGCAACAGCATCTTCTTTTCTATACACTTGGTTTAACGTTCGTTTCAAAATTGGAAAATAAATTATTTTTCTATGAAAAATTGAATTATGCCTTCTGAATTTTCTTGAACTTTCATTTTCTTCACCGTGACATTCATTCAATTGTGAATTTTATAACATTTAATACATGGTCTAAATAAATGTTGACTTTCTGTACTTTCTTACATTGGTGACGCATACTAACTTTTGCTAAATTGGTGACTTTCCATTTTTTTATAGCACAACTATGCTGCACAAAATATGTTTTGCACCTATATTAACTACATTTAGTAACTTTTGCTAAATTGGTGACTTTCCATTTTTTATAGTGTAACTATGCTACAGAAAGTATGTTTTACACCTATATTGACTACATTTCATTTCGCTTGTACGTTTTGCTGTTTTCAATATTATCAATTCTATGAGTGCAAGTGTGTGTGTGTGTGTGCCTGCTTCTGCGTTTATATATATTCCCAGATTAGTAATCTCTGTATTTTTCTACGTATATAACAAAAAAACAAAAAAAAGTTACAAATTAAGAAATTGCGGTGAGGATAGGGCGTAATTAAAATTTTGAAAACGCGATTTCTGGACAAAATCGTATTAACCCCCTTTTATACGATGAAATAATGCATAGTTTCTGATCTTTCTTAAGAACAGAAAACACTTTCATGCAAACCCATGCAAATTGTACCCTCGCCCTTTACTATTAAACAAACAACAACTTCCATTATTTCATTAACTATATGTCTGCCCATAAGAAAGGAGCAAATAATACAATGTCCATGTATGTCATAACACCTGGGCAATGAACTAGTTTTAAATATAGTGTTATATTTTTATACTCTTCGTTTAATCATGGGCATTTTCAATCTAAGATATTAAATCGCTCACCGCAGAACCTATCATTCATTTATGTACGTGAACAATATCTACACCTAGATATTTGAATTTCATCGCAGCTGATAGCACTGAATAAAAGTTAGATATTTATCGTATCAGCTCGGATTTACCTGTATCATATCAAATCTCTGAGGATGAACAGGAATTTGAAAGTGAAAGTAAAGCGGTGATATATTACCGCCCACAGCTACAGAGGTATGTCGAGAAATATGAACTATTATTATAGGAAGCATGTGAAACCCGATTATTAAATTGAATTAACTATAAGCTTGATGAATATATTATACTACTTATGTCTGAAGAAAACTACCTGCAAGGCCAGAACGGAAAATGGTTTATAAGTTGAGCACGAGCGACCTTTTTCAGAATATTATTTATTGTCTGTAAGTCTGCCGGTAAGGAAAAAAATGTAATAGAAGAATTTAATATAAAAGTGGATACTCTTGCGAAATTTAGTATACATACTTAACAGTTTAGTCGTTATTGGATTACGGACTTCGACATAATGTGAAATGGAAGTGGATAGTAAGATAGTTTTGACACTCTTGTCTCAGATAAAGCATCGTTGCTGATATGTATAATGCGAATATTGATCGTTAATTTGATTGTAAATTAATGAGACCTAAGCCGATAGTTAATTGTGACTGTTTCACTATAATAACTACTGAAAAGGTGTGACTGCTTAACTCCTATCACCAGAAATTAGGCAGCCAGATCTACTGGTTGCAGTAATGTATAGAATATATTTGGGACTCCTCAATAAAGGTAGCTCATGGCGCGATGTAGTTACATTTGTAACTAGAGATGGCCTCTCAGTAATAATACCTTAGGAAATAGGAAGTCATCAAGTCACATACTGTATTAATTCGTACGTTTAGATAAGAGATTAATGGATGATATTAAGTAAAAAAATAAGATGACATTGCAGTTTTCATTACAAGTCATTATACAGGGTGTTCACAAAGTCTGGGTACATGGGGATTAACACATACTTTAAGAAATTATTATTTCTTATATTTAATTGTTTATGTTATGATTTTATTTACTCCATGTACCCAGACCTCGTGGACACCCTGTAGTTCACAAGTGCATTTTCCTCATGTAAGAAATCAAATTATGGATGTATATAAAGGATATGTCAATGATGTTGACGAATTTCTTTACATTTCTATGAATAATAAGTGAAATTTCAAGAAGGCATTGAGTAATGCATACCAGTTTGAGACACCACGATTAGTGTAAACCTTACATTTCATTTTATCCCTAGTATGGAAATTAAAATAAGTTTGTTTTCCTACAGAACATAGAGAAATATTGATAAGAGCTAAATCGAATCTTATATGCTCTGAGAATAACGTTAGATGGTGTAGAAAAACAAATATTTTCTTAAACAGTTCTAGGTGTCTGCTTATTGACTGAATGCTTCGCTTTTCTCTCGAAGTAAAATGCAAATGGAATTAGTTAAATGAAGCATAAATGTTGGTGAACCATAACGGAAAATAACGAAGGTTCAGCAAAGCATAAGAGTTCCATATGGATCACTAATATTGGGAATAAAGTACGAGTTTTAAATGCTACGTTACATTTTACACGAAATCTTTCCTACAAACGTACATGCAAAAATATTTCAAGAAAGCCAATATTTCCACTATAATATTCTTTGACTGCTTTCACCCTCTACGTTGATGGAGTAGCGTCTTCAAGGGAATTAGTCGATAATTTCGATCCGAGTATTTATTTCATCTTACAACTTGTTTTTTTATTGATCATTGCTTCGTGAGTCACTAATAAGGTATGTAAGTTACACAGATCATATATACGTACACACACATACACACACGCAAATACATACATACGTATGTATGTATGTATGTATGTATGTATGTATGTATGTATGTATGTATGTATGTATGTGTGTGTATGTATGTATATATGTATACAGAACACAGAATACTGCGATAGCTACTATAAGACATATTCTCCTATTGGCTTTCGGTACATATAAGCACATTTTTTTATATCACTAGCGGGGAAATAAATCACCCAGCATTACCATCGCCGAGACTACCAGGTCACGTGATATCAGCCTTTAGCCTTGACCACGATAGGTGCCCGGACGGTAGAGTAGCAGCGATATCTCAGCGAACGATATACAAAGAATCATAGTGTCCATAAGGTACCGGTGTCATGAATAGCTAGCGGACTTATTAAAAAATAGTTATTATCGTCAGAAGTAGTATTATTACTAAAAGGTAATATTTCTCCCCACTTAAAAGTGAATGTTGTGTTAGAACACAAAATACTGCGATAGTTACAGTGAAAGAAACTAATATTGGGTTTCGTACATGTAAGCTCTCCTTTTTTACATTGCAAGTGTGTATGTATGTATGTATGTATGTATGTATGTATGTATGTGTGTGTGTGTGTGTGTATGTATGTATGTATGTATATTCAACGACATATATATACTATTAAATATACCTCATTGTACGATGGACACAATTAAACCAGAGGACCAAATATATTTGAAATGTAGGTATAATTTATTAAGAACATTATCATACGTTGAGTGTTCTTTAATAAATATGTCTATCTGTATGTCTGCTCCCTATATGTATACACACACTCATACACTGCACACACACACACACACACACACACACACACACACACACACACACACACACACACACACACACACACGCACACACACACACACAACACACAGAGATACACGAGGCCGAGATCACATTATTGCAAATCAAACTTCTTAGACATACAACTACAAATATAATTCAAGAAATATATTGAAAGCTGGCAACGAACTTTGATTCGTGTTTACATAAGTGGAATTATGTAAACATTAAGTTTCAATGAGTTCTAACGATACTAGAAGCTAATATATTAACCAAATCTACTGATAATATGTATTATATAAAACAAATATAAATATTATACTGAGGCAATAAGGAGATTAAGATATTAAAGAAGGATTTTTTTAGCGAAGTTTGCAATGTCGAATCAGTGTTATTGAAGAGTAGCCAATAGTCATTTTTATTAGAATTAAACTAATACAAGGTAAGTATATTCGATTAAGTTTCGAATTTACTGAGCTGTGAATGCTAAAATAAAATAAAAAGTCAGCAATATATGTACAAGAATGGTTGTGTTGTTAAAAAAAAGCTCGCTTGTAACAATGCGGTTCTAAGTCCAGTTCTATTGCGTAGCATTTCGTGCGAGTATCTTCAACTATAGCTCCGAGTTGTAAATGCATGGAATTCTATCGTATACATACATATATCTATAACTCTCTCTCTCTCTCTAGAAAGATAGATAGATAGAGAGAGATAGAGGGGGAGAGAGAGATATGTGTGTGTATCTATCTATCTATCTATCTATCTATCTATCTATCTATCTATCTATCTATCTATCTATCTATCTATTTATCTATCTATCTATCCAGCTAGCTAGTTAGCAATCCATTGCGAAACCCGACTTCACTGTTTCATAGTGATGCGATGGTGACAATTGATATTTGGTAGCAATGGTAGCAGAGCGTATGCCTCGACAGGATCAGTCAAGCAGCAAAGATACCGAACTAATGACCCTACTGAGAGACTGTTTTGCTGAAGCGTGCACCAAGTTTAGAGGCTGAAAGCTGTTTATACTGAAGAGATGACCATGCATGGCCTGCTCACTAAGTGGTGGTGTGGCGTCCTTTGAAAACCACAACAATGCAGAGAAATGGACTTCAGCAGTTTGCAAGTCAATCCACGACGGCGGAGCAAAATCAATGCAACTAGAGGGCTAAGAATGTCAGGTACAGTCAGGCCGCCGAGTTATCGGTTAAAAAAAAATTGCCATATGTATCTAAATTGCAGGTCTTTGGCACAGAGAACCGGTATCAATTGTCACCATTTAATGGAAGAGAAAAGGAAGATGAAATGCAATGTGCTAGGCCACTGCAAAACACATCGAAGGTAAGAAAGGTATTTAAACAATGTAACACAGTTTATTCTTTATTTTTTAATATATGGCACGCTTTCAGCTAATGTCTAACCAAAATCAAAGTTTTGTTTATTAATAAATTAATTTAATAAGTGTAACCTTAATTAGGTGTATTGTTATATTAAATACCTTACCAGATTCATTATGTACTTGATATAAATTATTGTATATTCAGGAATGAATCAAATAAAAATGCACTAAAATATTTCGCATTCTCAAAAGTAGAATGCTGTTTTATAAATTAGACTATTTCTTCTCGCATGATATATTGTAAGATGTCTTTTCAGAGTCAAGAACAGCTACATGCAGTTGATAATGAATCAAGAAGGAATATAAAACTATTTCACGGACTGCAATAGTCCTGTGGAAAAGTGTTAATAATTTACATCTGTGGCATATCTTGATAATTCCTGGGGAATATGATTTACATAAATTACGTTTACAAACATATAAACAAAATTTACAAATGCCGTAAGAAAATAAGACATACTAGGAATTTCATGTAATGAGTTTTGGAAAGTAACGCTATGTCAAAATAATACCACAATTCAAATCATATTTCTATCAATAGACATCAAAAAGAAATCCTGCTTATAATGGGTGTATGTCAAAGACAAATTCATTGAATTTAATTAGCAGAAAATGAATTTGTCCACTTTCAGATTTACTAGGTTCTATTATGTTTGATTATTGTTAAAAATTAGTGGAAGCGTATCACTTAGTGGTTAGGGATGTTGTACTCCTCATCGTAAGCTTATGGTTTTGATTCCTGGACCGGGTGGTGCGTTGTGCTCTTAAACAAAACATTTCATATTGCTCCAATCACGTAGCTGGCAGAAATGAGTATTCCGGCGTCCCGTCCAGAGAATTCAGAATTCAGGAAACAGAATTCAAGAAACCGGGCCTATAAGTCTATATGAATAAGGAAGGGGCTTTATTCTTTTTATTGTTAAATATAACTAATTACGAAGATGAAATGTTTTCCGGATTTATACTGAAGACCCTTCCAAAATAAATATATCAAATGTTGTAACTAATATTGATATTTTACACATCACACGACCAGAATTTTGCGGGAAAGAGAGAGAAGGGCTTTGTCAATTATATGCCCTTCAACTTATGATCGAAACTCATTTTACCGACCGCAGGAGGAATAAAGGCAAAGTTGATGCAGACTATTAAAGGGCGCCATAAATAAAAAAGCGCACGACAGTTTGTCTATCAGCTAAACACAATCTAGTAATCCAGCGCCCTTCCTAAACATACGAAAAATAAATTTGACCTCGCATTTCGTCTGGTGTGCTAACGTTTCTGCCAGCTCGCTGCCTTAGAATAATCTTTTCTATTCTAGGCACAAGGCCCGAAATTTGGTGGTAGGGGCAGTCGATTAGATCGATCCTAGTACGCAACTGGTACTTAATTTATCGACCTCTAAAGGATAAAAGGCAATGTCGATTTCGGCGGAATTTGAACTCAAAATGCAAAGGGTAGACGGCGCTGCAAACTGATATAGGTGTATACACACCATTTGTGATTAAATGGGATATATTTTCCGTGACAAAACGCAATGAGTAGCTTGTTCACCGTTTCGAACGTGCTTCAAGCATATTCGGACTGATAATAGCATTACAAAATTTATTATGTTACTGTACTTAAATTCGGAATGTATGTATAGTTCGTCTTAGGTGGACATATAAAACATGGCAATAATCACTATTTAGTGTGACAGTGTAAAATTAAGACAAATTAAACACTTATATTAAGTATATGTCTAAATATGAAGTCGACGACGTCTAATAAATGTTGACTAGCGATGATATATTTCCTACCCCTGAAGCTTATATTGTGAGGTAGTTTTATGCATCGACATTTTAGCTATAGATTTCCGGCTCTTCCAGCAATTTTCTAAGAATTTTTCATGTAATTCGATACATTACTGAATTTCAAATATATCAACTTGAAGGTCGTTTGTAAAATGTAACGTACTATAAGGTATTTCAATCACACATTCATGCACGCACACACGCACACACGCACACACACACACACGGATGGTTTATCATCATCATCACCACCACCACCACCACCACCACCACCACCATCATCATCATCATCATCATCATCATCACAAACGATGATGACAACAGCATGATAATAATCGATTTCTTACTTCGTCGTAGGAATACAACCGGACCACATCACTAGTACTCATTTTCTTGTCTATAACATATATGTAGATTTACTTAAAGTTCTGAAAATATAATTTTCTACTACTGCTGATATTCTCCAACACTGCCATAACCGCAATACTTTTATTTTTTTAATCCTAACTAAAATAACATCTTATTTTCATTTGTTAATGAAAAAAATGAAGTCTTCCTTAAAAAACTTATGTAGCTTAATTATCAATTTTCACCAAGAAAAGCAGGTGAGACAACACTAAAATTTAATTAATGAAAACTAATTAAGAATATATATGGGCAATAGAGTGAAGAGCAATTTTGATATCGGCAGTTCGGTTTTGTGAATGAACACCGAATTTAACTACCCACCTAAAAAAAAAAAGAAAAATCTCTCAATAACTTCTAAAATCATAAATAGGTAACAACACAGCTTTTACAAAACACTGCAGTGAAATTTATGGACTTATTTATACGTAAACATAATCTAGCTAATACATACTCTAGCAAACCAGCCGGCGAGCTGCACTTATTTCTGCTCTTCAAACACGTATACCAGTCTAATATAATTCTCTTAAACAGAGCCTAAAATGTAAAGAGGAGTATTCTAAAAATCAGGTGAATTACTATTAAGTCTCCAACTTTAAAGAAATAGCTTAAATTATCTTTATTTTACAGTGTTATTACAGCAAAACTTTGGAAAATTCAACCAATATTGATGGGTTCTGTTAAAAAAAATTCGCATTGTATTGAAATGTTATGTAATCTTTGCAATAGCTATGTTCATTTTTAGGACTACACATTATCTTAAAGTTGTTTACATCAAAGACGATGGAATTATTTTCTTTTTGCAGTGATCGCATTAACTAGAAAGGGAAAAATTATTTTGCAGCATTATTCAGTGTAAAGTAGTAATGTCAACAAAATAGATTGAACGCATAAAAAGTGTTCTATCTACCATCATCATCACCCCAACCAGTCATTAAAATCCTCCTCCTCCTCCTCCTCCTCCTCCTAACCACCACCACCACCATCTCCGCCGCCACCGCTGCCTCTGCCGCCGC
>NC_068984.1:90055030-90066293 GCF_001194135.2 Octopus bimaculoides | reverse complement strand
TCTAAAAGAAATGGAAAAACTTTCAAAATACAAAGACCTGGAAATAGAGGTAACTCGAATGTGGAATCTAAAAACAGGAACAATTCCTATCATAGTAGGTGCCTTAGGTATAATAAATAAATATTCAGACAAATACATAAAAAAAACACCAGGACTTACAAATATATATAACATACAGAAAATTGCACTACTGGGCACAGCACACATTCTACGCAAAACACTTTCAATACAGTAACCATAAGAGCACCACAGCAAACCACAGCACATACCCAAGGCGCACGGAGCTGCGCTCAGTAGTGAAGTGAAAGCACGTTATAAAAATAAAACTACTGATCAATAATAATAATAATAGCAGGACCTAGCCATTGAGTTACAGAAACTATGGAGAGTGCGGATAAAAACTTTTTACAGGAAGATAGAGAAAATACCAGTTACAGTAGAGTCTGTCCCATCAAAAGAAGTGCAAGAATTTTGGAATAAAATTTGGGCAGAAGAAAAAACACACAATGAAAAGGCCCCTTGGATTGATAGAATATCTACAGACTCAACTCCTTAGAAAATCAAAAGTGGGTTACTGAATATACCTGTCAAGACCTACCACAAACTGAGCAAATATAAAGATCTTGAAATAGAAATTGGCAAAATGTGGAACCTGAAGACAAAAACAACAATACCTGTTGTCATAGGTGCCCTAGGAATGGTAGCCAAAGGGGCTGATTGCTACCTAGCTCAGATACCAGGGAACCCCAAAATGGCAGAAACTCAAAAGATAGTGATCATGGGGTCTGCACTTATCCTACATAAAATACTGTCTCAAATTTTAAAACAAACTCATAATTTTCTTATGGATTCTTAAACATTCTTTAAAACAACACTATGTATACAACCAAATATATGGCACCCTAGGCATAACACCAACATGAACTTCTAACTTGCTGTTTCTTGAGGTCTCTGGGTGAGACTTGGAGCCAACTTGTACAAATACAAAGCAGAAGTCAAACATATAATAATAATAATAATAATAATAATAATAATTAGAAAGCATTTTTTTTCATGAAGCAAAAAAATGCTTTCTAATTGATGTATCAATACCAGCAGATGACAACGTTTCTCTAAAAGAAATGGAAAAACTTTCAAAATACAAAGACCTGGAAATAGCGATAACTCGAATGTGGAATCTAAAAACAGAAACAATTCCTATCATAGTAGGTGCCTTAGGTATAATAAAAAAATATTCAGACAAATACATAACAAAAATACCAGGACTTACAAATATATATAACATACAGAAAATTGCACTACTGGGTACTGCACACATTCTACGCAAAACACTTTCAATACAGTAAACATAAGAGCACCACAGCACATACCCAAGGCGCACAGAGCTGCGCTCGGTAGTGAAGTGAAAGCACGTTATAAAAATAAAACTACTGAACAATAATAATAATAATAATAATAATAATAATAATAATAAATAGAAGAAGAAGAAGAAGAAGAAGAAGAAGAAGAAGAAGAAGAAGAAGAAGAAGAAGAAGAAGAAGAAATGCCCGGATGCAGTACCAGACAGTGTCTTTCATGGCTTCTGATCTTAACTGATTGGAAGTCTCTTCATGTACATGTTTTGTCTTGGTATACAAGATGGGCTACAACAAATATTCTGCTCAATACCACAGATTTGCTCCTTAGTTTCTGGACCTTAACCAGTTCAGCATGTCACTTAGTGGCTGAGGATATGTGCATCTCTGACTATGAGCAAGTGTAGTGGGGGAACATCATAGCCATGCGTTGAGAGTAATTCTTTGGGTTTGAATAGTTCACCTCTGGAAACACAGGTGTTTCAATCCTCATCCTTAAGTAAATCTTTTCCAGGGTCCTTTCAATGGGTTGGGGTACTTGACATAAAGAGAATTCTAACTGGGCCCTACCTGCAAGGTCGTGCGCTGTTTATCTTGATATGGGATCACAATGTCGATCATCCTATCGCGCACATATGGTTGTGATGCATGTGTCTGATGTACCCTTATCAGACAGGTAGTCATGATGTGCATGTTAGACCTCTGTATATTTTTACCCCAGTATCACTTTGATGGGATGCATGTTTCTGATGTACCCTTATTAAACGGGTAGTCATGGTGGGTATATTGAGCTTCGTATATTTGTGTCCCAGTGTCACTCTGATTGCATGCGTTGCTTTTGCACTCAATGATTATAATAAGTAGTAGAAGCAATAATAATAGCTTCTGATTTTGGTACAAATCTAACAGTTTAAGAGGAGGGGATACTAATTCGTTGCTATTGACCTCAATACTAGCCTGGTATTTCACTTTATCAATGAAAACATGATAAAGTGACCGCGACAGGATTTGAATTCAGAATTTAAAGGGCTACGAGAAATACTGACAAGCGTCTAGTCCGACGCTCTAACAATTCTGCTAGCCTAGCACACTCTCCGATTAACAATCATGATACTTCTAATAATGTTTCAAATTTTGGCACAAGGCCAACAATTTTAAGGGTTGTTTGTTACTTACTACTTAGTTGACATTCAATTTTATGAATTTCGAAAAGATGAAATTTAGACCAAGACCGTATTTAATCTCAAAACGCAATGAGCCAGAAGAAAGGCTGTTAACATTTTATTCAATTCGCTATCGATTCAACTTGGTCACTGTCCTAATACTACTACCGATACTAACAACAGAAATGACAATCATTTCTTCAAGATCACAAAGTACCAGGTTGGCGTTCCATGGTGGTAAGTGTGTCTCATGGGGAAAAGGGTCTCTTTAGCCATGGTTGATAACCGTCATATGCCAATAAAAGCACTGGGAGCAGTTTCATTTTAAAACTTAACTCGAAAACGTAGAATACCGAGTTGGCATTTGGTATGGTTAAATCTGCCGTACAGAGCGGAGTTCCAATTCACTCGTCGTCGGAAAATATTGCGGAGATTGTGTTTCGATTAAAAATACAAGTGGCTGTGTCATTTATCACTACTTTTTCCAATATATGTTGTTTAGCAATAAACTAAATAACATCAACTTCGTAAACAGGAGTGTAACCTTAAGTAAAGCTGAACATTCTGTGCTAGAGGAATTAGTACTCGATCGTCTTTTATCAATGCGTAGCAGTACTTATGATAAGCACAGCAGGAGCTGATGGAATGTCTTTCAAGGCTTAGGAGTAAAGAAGGTGTTGGTGGAAGTATGCTCTCAGATTGGAAAAACGAAGATATTATTTCAGTTGATAGAAAATAAGTTAATGAACAAAGCAGGCATAGTCCAAAGAAGACGTTGGACAATACCAGTTGAAATAGGGATTATACAGTAAAGAATCACTAACAAGACAACGGATATCGATGACAGAGTCGAAGGAGACATTGTAGACGTTGAAGAGTTAAATGAAAACAGTTTCAGCTGTAAGGACAGGAATTAAGTTGACTTCGAAGTGGAAAATACAGTCAGTATAAACAACGACGACGAGATTAGCAAGTGGTACGGCCTTGGGAAAATTAGTAAAACCTGATGATTGAGAAAATGAAAAGCGAAATATTTTGATGCGATTAAATGAGACTCTAAATAATTAAAAAAAAAACAAGCGTTATTAAATTTGAGATAAATTAACAGAGAAAGCTCCTAGTCGAAAGAAAAATATTAATGAAATATGGGAATATGTTTCAACCACAAACATTTAATTTGATTTAATTTGTGCTGGTGCGATAGCTGTTGTTGAACGACTGAGTGAAAAACATGCAGAGAAGAAAGAGACAAGATGGAAAAGATGGATTAAAAGTCACATAAGGATACTTAGAAGAGAGCTCAGTGAGCCTGAAAGTTGGAACAAAGATAATTTGCGTAAGAAAAACAAGTTTTACTTTGAAAGGTAGTTCAAAATATACGAGAGAGGGTATATTTCAGTGATATAACTGATCTAGCAAAGAGTATGTGCAAACTGAACCAAAATAAGTAATCGACAAAGATAGGAACTTGAGTAAAACTGACATTTTGGATCAAACCAGACGCAGTTTTTCCCTAACATTCGATAAAATGGAAACACTAGCATCAAATGTGGTGAAAGCAATAGAATTTTAGACATGAATTTGGTAGTTTAGGTATAATTAGATATTTAATATTGTATGAATATAATGAAAATGTAGAATGGATCAAAATGGTTAAAAACGGAATTTAGCAGCTCAGAAAAAGATCGAAACACTATAACTTGGGGCGATATTCTGCAGTAGGTAAAGATACTACAGAGTTGGAAAGCTATAAGATCAGATGGAAGCCTTACACAGCTTATATATAGAATTTATAGCCATTTTGAATATTTATTAGACTTCATGGTCCTCTTGTCTGAAAACATGCAGTGTTTTATTGATTCAAGTAATGTATTTGGATGATTTACTATTATACATGCGGAAACTTACAAACATACGCATGCACATTGTAGTCTTACAGGGATAGAGTTGTGTATGTGTGTTTGCTGGCATCAGGAGGCGGTTGGTCGCTACATGACAGTGTGGCCTGTGCGTATTTACGCTTACGTGTGTGTGCATCTACACGTATATGTGTGACTACGCGTATGACTGTCCATGCATGCATATAAGCCTGTTTGTTTTAAGACTCTTTATGTAAATACCAACCAAGTTCAATGTCTGCCAAAACGGATATAACTTGACCCTGGTAGCATATAAAGGTTAACGGTGATTGATCTATTATCTCGGTTTCGCATTTTGATGTATTCCAATGATGATTCTTGTCATTGTTATTATTTTGTTCTTGCTGTTGTTCTTATCACTGATGCTACGTTGTCTTCGGATCATTTCGTCTTAATATTCTTCTTTAATGAGTATGTATGTGTAGGAGTGTGTAAATGCGTGTGAATCTATCACCCTCTTTTGCGCTATCAAGTAAATTGCTTGTAACTTGCATAGTAGTATGCATATATCTTAACAGTATATTCTATTACGTAATAGAGCATTTAGCATATATAATACCGACAATCGGCTTCCTGGAACATGTGTATGTCATATATAGTTTTAAAATGTCAGTTACGTTTTCTGTGTTCATTATTACTATAATGTGGTTCGGATTTTGTATCTTTGTCAATCTGAATATACAATGAGTAGAATGTGTAATTATTTATCGGGCCCAAACCTTTTGGTAGCGTGTTGTGCCTTTCAGCGAATTTTTTAAAGTGCACACACACACACACACACACACACACACACACACACACACACACACACACACACACACACACACACACACACACACACACACACACACACACACACACACTTTATTATCGAAAAAGCAGAAATATTAAGCTTAATGAAAATAATTTTGTGAAAGTATGTGTTAAAGTAGTTACTGTTCATCATATAGTAATAATATTTCCCATGTTTGTTCGTATAGTGTGGCTCTGCTATGCATATTCGTACACGCCACTCTTCATTGCCAAATACAATCTAGCAAAAAAATTATGAAGGCTCTTTCTGAGCTACACTGTCAACCTTAAGGTGCCCCAAGAATTGGTTACATCCTCCACACTCTTATTTCTGTACAATAAAGATTACTTTCCGTCTCCTCCAACAACGTCTAGTGCTATACAGTTGATATCACGTTTCACTCTTTTCCAACTTTCTTTATTCAAGTGCCATCCATTTCCAACCTAGACCCTTTGTCCTAAATGTATAATTTTTCCATGAAATGAGCACTCATAGGAATCCTGTCTCATTTACCGGCACAAATTCACAAAAACTTCATATATCAAGGCACTACGCTTGTACCATGCCACTCTAAACATCGACCCATACGAACCCAAATCTTCAAAATCACTACATATGCTAAGCCTAACCTCAGCATCAATAATTGTTTCTCCTAGCGATCCCACATTAAATACATTGCATTAAAAAATCTGAAAATCTGAGTTTTCTTTCTAGATGCAGACATTGCTTCAACTCGCAATAGGTAGCAGTTCTCTATGAAGCATTTATGAGAAGCGCGTTGGAAAATTTTCCACAAAGTATTAGGACGATGGTGCTGTATCACGTACGGACATATAGAAAAGGCTTCTCAACTAATTGCCTTGAAGTTATTCAGCAACATACTTCAATCTCTAGCCCACATAAGCACTGTATCTTTTCTACTGCCACTTCAGGGAAATCATTTCGTCACAGCTGATTTATCCCATGCCATTTTTGTACAAAAGAAACCAACTCCGAGGTTTGCCTCGTGCAGAAGACGCACAAAACAAGTCCCGTGACCAATTTCACGTTACCTTCCATGTCACGCACCATCCATTTTTCTCAAATATTTCTCTTCACAACATCTCGCTAAATATCCTTGTTCTGTCCACTATTTTCATTCTTGTGTTGATGAAGACGGATATCAAACATTTCAACCTCATTGCTTCTGAGGATCTTCCAAAGTTATAAGCATAATCCCTTCTTTCACTTGAATTCATAATGCGCGCACACACACACACACACGCACACATTTTCGTTGTCATAAAATATTTGCAACACTATGTTGCAACACCGTGCGACGCGAGTTAATCGACTTTTACTTAATTAAAAACATCGTAACCATAACAAAGTTCTTGTGGACAACGTCGGTAGTTATTGATTTAGAGATATTTTCACTGACAGACAAATTAATCTCAATAATCAATATAGATTACAATCAACTAATTTGGAAAGATCAAATTTCAGTTGAAAGTGACTACGTTCGAATTTTTCTTTTCTTTTTTTGTTTTGGATTCGGTAACTAATAGTGTTGTGTACATGTGAGATATTAGTTTGGTTTGCTAAAATCAATTGAACATTGACATCCTGATTATGTATCAACCTCCGATAGTCTGCACCACACTCTCTTCTTAATCATTCTTAACAGGATCTACGGTCTTTGAAATCTCCAATCACCTCTTGCTGTGGATGTTGATCTACAGATGTTCAAACTGGACATCGCTCATATCGATCTCACTGATCATGAGGCACTACTAATTTTTTTTTGACTATTGCCAAATAGTCAAAAACATTTGTCAGTAAAGATTACTAATTGATATATCGTTGTTGGTTCTGAGAAATTCGAGAGGAAGAAATTTGGTTTCTGTATTAGTTTTGTAGTAACTCAGAACATGTTTATGTCAGCTTATGATACTTTATGCACTACATGACTGCGAGTGAACTTCATTTTCGGGTAATTCTACGTCTGAGGTGATTGGGCCTGATCTGTACTTAGTCGTTGCTGTTGACTTCATATGTAATGCCTTCTTGCTGTTGGTTTTTCTCTCACCCTGTAATCGCTTGACAAGTTACAACTGTGATCTAATATTATATTTTAGCAAGTAATTTTTAGGATTGAAATTTCCAATAAATGTCTTTTTTGTAATAATAGGACGTAGTTTAAGGCAGATTTAGTTGCTAATTTTAGCGACACTGAAACTACATAAACAAATATTTAAAATACTTGTTGAAATGCTATCAACAAAAGAAATTACAGTTCGTTGAATTCTTCACGATCCAAATAATCAAGTGAAATGCGTAAACGCAACATATAATTGTAGAAGATTTTAAAATACGACCTGCAATGTAAAATAAAATAACGGGAGCCGAACTAAACATTGAAACAATCGACCTGAAACACAACACATTGACGTCATGCAGTAGAAATAATAAAACAAGTATCAATTAATTAAACAAAGAAGAAATCAAAGCATCAAAGTAGTTAATATTAGACTATACAACAAGCATCCATCAATCGGTTTCACTTTGTCACGGGTATTCTGGTCTGTTGTCAACTTTCACTGTTTCCCTATAACAGTATCAAAGACCATGGAAAAATCTATGAGTTTTTCTTCCTCTGATCAACTCACACATTTTACTACATGAAGTAGTAAAGCACTACGCAACGTAATTAGAGGTATCTAATGATCTCAGAATGGGCACACTATTCTATGTCAACAACTTCAATAATATATCTCAACTACAGCAGTAAGCAGCACCCCATTATTAAGCATTTTTCCTAAATTAGAAAGAAAAAATACAAATAGAAACACAAAGACACACACCTTTCACCCCGACTATCAAAAAGTCAGTACGTTAATCCCCAAACCCAAACATTCACATAAGACAAGTTATATCTATCAACATATTCAGCTATTCTTAGCAATACAGCTAAATTTTCAGAATTGAGAATTTAGTCAGGAAAATAACATTTCTAATACTTCTAAACTATTAAAGCCGATGCAGTATCACTAGATTCCTCATTCTCCTATGCAAACTTCAAAATTATCCTTGTAAAAATCATTCTTTGATACTATCAAGCGACATGTACCTCATTTCAACATCAATTCTAATCCTGTACTCAGATACAACATTACTTATGACTCTTTTACTGAATACATGATGGCTCAACAACAACAACAGCAACAAAAAAAAAACATTCATGTACTCTTCTTAACTATGACCAACATTAACAAAAATATTGACTCCCAATTCTCACCGTTAGTTTATGATCAAAATATTGAGGACAATACTAAACACTGATATGTTAATTACATCTGAGTTCGGTACACTTAGACTAAAATAACTGCTCATCAAGAAACTAATTTTCTGAACAGACTACAGCAATGATCCAAAGCATCAGAATTCTTAAAGTCTTACACACCAGAAAAATTACAGATAAAATACTAGTTAGCTACATTATTTAACTGAGACACAACCACCCAATATTCATGTTATAAGTAAGTAGTGAATATTTAAAGCAATCAGCTTTCGTAACCATCAATATAAATATACCAGTTATACGGTATACAAAAATATCAGGAATAGCCAACAATATTTCTATTGTAATTCCTACTATTCACATTGATTCCTCGGATTCTCCATAGCAAATAAAAACAAACTTCAAAAAACAGAACATAGTATTCTGAGCATCATCAGAGACCACTGACGCAATAAAAACAAATTACTTAAAACGAAAATCAACGTGGGTATGCAAGAGCTACGCTTTGTCATTACATCAAACTCCATTTCCTAGTGTTCCTACCATTAATTTTTCATCTCAATCACTTTTCCGCATACAGACACACTACTCAAATATCATTATAAGACTGACATCCCTCCTACTCAGCCAACACAAATTTAAAATATTGACAGATAAAACAGTCAGCTGTTTTAATGACATCAGTTGGTACCAAAGATTGTACTGAAATATACATCATCAGAGTTAAGTAAAGAAGTATGATTATGTTCTGATTACCACCAGAACATAAAAATATGCAGAAACTGATAGGATACTGGAGAAAATATTAATATTCTCTCGCATCTATATTGTACTCTATAAATAAACTCATAAAGATTGGAATGTGGAATCGAAATATACATGGCACGGTAAATCTGAGTTACGATTTGTCGATAATATCTAGTCGCTCGATCTACTTTTAAATGATAGAGAGCAAGGCTCATTTAGTCAACGACAACGACAATAATTGGTACATCACTAAAAATAATATGCAAACAAATTTTAAAATCATTTTATAAAGTTAGAAAAGTGTTTTCAAATTTACCTTGTTATAGCATAAATAACTACCTCTGATGTTTCATACGACTGATGATCAAACGAAGATATACTCAGTAGATCAACTCCATTTTTCACTTCCGTTGGGAGCCAATTCAATTCTCATATCTAAACAATATGAATACTCTTTACTTAAAAAAGAACTTCATATTTGCAAACAATTTTTCATCGCAAGCATTTTCCGATTGATCTATAACTGGAGAAATTCTCACAAATAATTATATTATTGCCGTTCAAACTATTTTACTTCGAAGTGACACTACAACTTATAGCTTTGTTGATATGTTCTGCTTTGAGAAAACATCAGACACAAATCCAAAGTGAAGTGTGTGGAGTGAGCAAATGTATTTTATAGTTCCTAAACCCAACGCTTTTCTTTCATGATAATTCACATGTGTGAGATCAGTTACTAAATAACGGATGTTAAGCATGTCGTTGACCATTATGTAGATAGCGCACTGGAGAATAACCCTACGCACAGAAAATTCCTATTAAATACGTAATGAAGGGTGGATAACGCAAAGTCAAATGTAAGGTACCGAAAATCCGTGAATGCCATTAGGGATCTGTTTCTATTTGTAGTTATAATTATGTCACTGTTTCTAATGGCATAAATGAATGACGTATTCTGTACATGGTTGATCTGAAGTAAATATCTTTAAGTAATAAATATAATTTATAAACAAATATATCCTCTAGCTGCAATTTGGATTTTTCTCATCTATGTGTATTCCATATATTTAGACCTGTGTGTGTGTGTGTGTGTGTGTGTGTGTGTGTGTGTGTGTGTATGTGTGTGTGTGTGTGTGTGTGTGTGATGGGATGTCTGTGCGATAAAGGTAAGAGTCTGTATGCATTTCTTAGCTATAATTACATGACGAAAATCTAGATGTAAATACAATTTCAGAATCTGTAAATACGTCAAAATTTAATATTTTTTAAAAACTTGTGTCTGTTACCGGACTCCTGCCATGGTTTGATAGGTTTAATCGATGATATCGTCCTCTGTACTTATTTTTAGTTTTAGTACTTACCAATCTCCTTTGTGAAACGCTATATTTCATGACATAAAGATAGAGCACCGTTTTCCAAGTGGTGAACCGAACCAGAAACCATACACTTACAAAGTAAGCATCTTAACAACGCAGACATGCTTGTGCATATGCACGCGTCCTATAATATTTGCACAGATCAAGTAATCTTATTTATTCTTTTGTCTTTTTATATGTTTCAGTGATTGGACTGCTGCTATGCTGTGGCGCACTTCGAAGGGATTTTCCTTTTCAGTTTATCAAATCGACATCAGTAATAAATTTAAATCTGATGTTTGCCGAATCACTAAGTTTACAAAGATTGTAAACAAAATTACAACGGTTGTGCAAAACACAAGTACGAACACGCATACATGCATGAACATAAACACATAGATCACACATATATATACATGCACACATGGCAGTCTTCTGCACAGTCGGATTAAATCCACATTTTTGTCGAGCGAACTTCTTCACAGCCAACCCTCGTCTCTCTCTCTGTCTCTCTCTCTCTCTCTCTCTCTCTCTCTCTCTCTCTTTCTCTCTGTCTCTGTCTCTCTCTGTCTCTCTATCTCTCTCTCTGTCTCTCTCTGTCTCTCTCTGTCTCTCTCTGTCTCTCTCTCTCTCTCTCTCTGTCTCTGTATC
>NC_068984.1:90051015-90053205 GCF_001194135.2 Octopus bimaculoides | reverse complement strand
ATACATATATATGTGTGTGTGTGTGTGTGTGTATACATTAACTAAGTTAGAGGAAACGGATTTGCTCTTTATGTAGAGTCGTTCTTCGTCTCATGGTCATACTCGTCTGTCCAATATAGTTGTGTCCGCAACCTGAGCAGCCTATTACATATATTAGGTTCTCAGAGGCACAAGTGAAAGTAGCTTTATTTGTGAACCTCTGTCCTTGTTTGAAAAGGAAATTCGAGCCTTCAAGTAAGTTGGGGCAGGTTCCACAGTTTGGGTGTACACACTTTTTAACCGTTGGTTTCGTGGTTGTTTTGTAAAGCTTCGCATTTGTTAGCAGTCTCTTTAGTGATTTGTGTTGCTTTTTGCATTTGATAAGTTTGTGCATTTTCAGGATGTCGTCCATTTTTGGATCTCTAGTTAGTAAAGGAAGATTTTGCACAAGCGTTGAATACCTCACTGTTTCTGGAGTTGTGTGTTGATATAAATATTAGTGTATTGAGATGAGGTGTGGTGTTATGTTTTGTTGTTATTAGTGCTTTTATGTCTAATTTTTTGGCACGTTTAATTCCCTCATCTATAAGTGAGGGCGGATATTGTCATTCGGTAAGTATTGTTTATACTAATGTGTCCATATGTTTTAATTTAATTCAATTTTATGTCTCTATGCAGCTGAGGATTGCTTTGCATTTAAATTGATGTAATGATTGCATTGTTCATTTAAATAGAGTAGCTTGAAACAATCGTACTGCAATACCTCTGGATATCCTTGTTGCTTATTTTGATCTTAATTACCTTATTATGAAATTGTATGGATAATACCGTACTAAATTCTGGTGCCTCAACTTAAGTACCTATTTCATCTGAATCTATATTTTTGACATTAAAAAAAGGTAGTCAGAATTTGGGGTAATAATTTATTTAGCGCTTCCATCTCGTTTCAGAAATACATCCGAAATTATCTTTTACAGAAAATTTATGCTTTTGTACAAATCTGTGTGTGTGTGTGTGTGTGTGTGTGTGTGTGTGTGTGTGTGTGTGTGTGTGTGTGTGTGTGTGTGTGTGTGTGTGTGTGTGTGTGTGTGCATAAATGTAAACGCTCCCCCAAATAAAATTGCACATCATTTTCGAAGCTCCGATAAATCTGTAGAGTGATGCAGAAGCATTCACTTATAAGTGCATTTCATCCTAAAGCATAACCAACTGTAAGCTAATGAAGTTTATGACATAATTTCTTATTCCCTTGTCATTTAGTGTCTTGTTAATACTTTGCATTCGACTGACACTTTGTTCTGAAGCATATGTTTATTGAAGAGCAACCAACAGGAACACTAATTCGATGAACGAAAAGCTGAGGAATCAAGTTTTAGATATAGTGGGGAGAAACCAAGACACTCCATGGTACAGACCAAATGTGAGATTCTGAAGGTTATCTCACACATAAACCCCTGTCAACCCAACAAATTAAGCTTCTTTTGAAATGGCTAAATTTCATCCGTACACCACGAATTTCCAGCATATATGAAATACAGAACGATGTGAAGGACTTTTGTAGAAAGATTAGGGTAACGAAAGACTCATTTGACAAAGAAATCAATGATCACTCAATGCTTCATTATAAAAGTTCGACCAAAGGAAGGAACCAAACTCTGGATAAATTATGTGATTTTGCAACTAATTGCCCCTACAATTTATGACCACATCCGAAATTTAAACAAAATGCAAGCTGAGAAGGATGGAAGATCATTAATAACCTCAAGGGGGATCAAAATATAGTTACCAAAGAAGCTGATAAAGGTAGCACTGTAGTCATTATGAATTCGGAACAATACATAAACACTATAGGGGGTTCCTATAAGGTTGTTATCCACCCCTGATTGGAACTCTCCCGTATGACATGCACGCATGCTCAGTGACTTGCTTTAACAGTTGCAATCAGCTGAATGCACATTGCCAGTAACCTTTGACATAATTACCCACACTCTGTGGTCAGGATTCTTTTTTTGGTTTGATGTCGGTATTGAAGGGATTACCAGACACCGGACAATATAGTGAGAGCAGCTTTCACTCACATCGTGGTATTCGATGCTGTGTACGTGTCTGTCGTGGTAAAATATGCCACTCCTTAACTGTTGCTTTGCTTTCACCCGTAGCACGAGGTAATTATGTCATTATCTGTGAAATTCGGCAACTTACAAAAATCTT
>NC_068984.1:90044913-90050965 GCF_001194135.2 Octopus bimaculoides | reverse complement strand
GCAATACTTCACCGAGAGGAGATATAAGCTTCTGCTTATTCCTGTCTGAAGTATCGTCCGATATTTCAGACTTATCGTCCGATGAATTTACTTTGTTGACATTCTTCATCGACAGAATTTTTATTCCTTTCAACCTTTCAGTCAAGTCCGCCTTTCTTCCAGTAACATACTGTCCATATAATCTTAAATATTTCTTTAACTCAAGCACAGTAAGTACTTCGATAGCTGAATCATCAAGCTGCTTTATATCCATGATAAGACGTAAAACAATAACAATGGCGTGGGTAGTCTGCGGAAGTTTAATTATCTACATAGAGCGCCGCCTAGCCAAGGGAGATAACCTACTTATAGGAAAGCCCTATACTAGCTCTTCTTTGAGACAACACTTATGGAAAAATTAACGATCAACAAAATAATGAAAAATCTCACTACCCTCATCCAACAGCTTCAAAACTATTTAACGGAAAAGGAAAAAGACTACTTAACAAGATTTGATTACAAAACCAGCTACTTTTACGGATTTTCAAATATTCACAAGAGTGAAAAGTCATAAATGAAGCCTGTAGCAGATCAACCTCACTGATTATTAATATGTCAAATCCCAGAGATCTCAAAATGAGACCAATTGCAACAGGTCCGTTCTGTGAGACACAGAGACTGAGCAACTTCGTTGACGTTCTCCTAAAATCCATTCTTCGGCCGAAATCCAGTCTTGTACTGAGCTTCATGAGAGATGATGTTTTAAACCATCTCCCGAGGAAAACCAGCACGGAGTCTCATTTTGTTTCATTCTACACCGCAATTCCGCATGAATACGGAAAACGCTATAGAATTCTGACAGGAATTCCTGACTGAATTGGAAAGGGCCTAACATTAAAGAATTAAAATCCATCCGACAAAATAACTTTTCCAACTTCAACGACAGTACCTACAGAAAAATGTCTGGGACTGTGATGAAAACGAGAGGAGCCCCCACTTTTGTTAAAATGACATATTTCGAAGTCCAAATATACGAACATGCCAAACTGAAATTAGGCGATGACTTCCAATAATATACCCACCAATTTGAAATTCCACATAGACGATTGTTTCATTCTGTGGTCACATAATGTTCATCAACTCTTGGAGTTTAAAAACTTAATTAAGAACATTAACCACAGTATCGAATTTACAATGGAAGACAGTCACAAACAGTTATCCTTTTTGGACATCCTAATCATGAACAGATAAACTAACATTGAAACTGATATGTACTTTGTTTCTATTATTTAATGTAGTGTAAAACCAGAACAGGTAGACAAACAGTGTTACGTACACTATATATAATTGCCCATAAGAGACAGAATTTTCATCTAGTTGTAGCCCAGCAACAGATAAAGTTTGTTTCTATAATTATTTTTTTAAATACATAGCAGTGCTGAGTTTTATTGAAAACAGAAAAATTTTGTATAGTAAAAGTATTACTAATTAGAACCTTATCATGAGTATTCTGGACAGAAAATAAATCGTTTTTCCAACAGAACGTTGATTTCCAAATAGCTGTCTAAATAATACGAAGCATTAAATTTTTACCATTATGTAGCCATGATGTATAAAGATTTTACTACAGTATGATGCTGGAAGTCTGTGAGTAGCCAAAGAATTTCAAAATCTAACGAAATAACTCACAACCTTGCGAAGTCAGGAAATTTATTTATAGTTTTAAAGGTTTGTGAAATCTAAAATGCAACTCTATAGCTTACTTGTTATGTTGCTGGGTAACATATTTTTGGGTGGAAGCATTAATCCTTAGCGAAAAGGCTTTCAGTCTTCTTGGTTCTGAAAATGTGAAGATACTCTGACTATTAGTCCATCGATTCATGAGATTGATACTGATGTACTAAATGGAGAAGCGGAACAAGCTTTTGTTTTAACTAAATAATTCCTTACTGTAATATTGTCTGCTCAAAGCAACAACAACAACAGCAACAACAGCAGCAGCAGTAACAGCAATAGCAAGAACTGCAGCTGCTGCTCTACTACTACTACTACTACTACTACTACTACTACTACTACTACTACTACTACTACTGTATGTGTGTATGTTTGTTTGTATGCATTCTTGTTGCACACATGTATGCAAATACGCATATTTGCATATACATGTGTGGACATGTGAAAAAGGGGCTTTAGCTGTGACTGTTATTGCATACATAAATCTTACAACATGCTGAACTTCTTAAAAGTTTTATGTATTTTGACATTACCTTTGACAGTATGTAGTAGTAGTTTCTTGAGTAGGCGTGTTCTTTCAGATTTTGTGAAACTCAACTTTTCAGAACTGGTACTGAGACATTTGCTCACTTGGCCAAATTTTTCATTGATTATAAGTAAAAATCTAAATATATAGTTTAAATCCTGCAACTTCAGATTTCATCTGTTCGACACAGATATTTTCTTTTCCACTAGTCTTTGATATTATGTTGACATCAACTGGGCAAATGGTTTCAACTACAGTGCATAGTATCATTTCTCTGTCAATGCCATTATGTCAGTTCGATTTATTCAGTTGCTTTTTATTGAAGTCTTGGCAAGAACAGTTCACTTATATTCTTTCATATTATGTGTGGTTATGCCTCCCACATTATTTTGGCTTTCTATATTTAGCTCCTCAGTTTTATACTTTTAACGGATTTCGTTATATAACGCTCTATCTACATGTGTGGAAGCATGTATGTACGTACGTACGTATGTATGTATGCATATACTTATGTGTGCGTGTGCATGTATTTGTGTTTACGGTATACTTGAATGCATGCCATTGCATGTATGTAGCAATATGTTTTGACGTACGCATGTTTTAAATGTTATCATTTTAGTTAAGAAAGAACTCAGTACCCATGACATTTTTGCAGGGCCTCCAAGTGTGATGGGTGTGGGGAGTAAGATATCTTCAGACCGGCGACCTTGCCTGAATGTCTGGCATAAAGAGGACTTGGCTAAAAACATCCACGGTGCCCGGGGTGGGAGTGTGAGTGTGTGTGTGTTTGTGTGTGTGTGAATGTGTGCGTGTGTTTGCATGCGTATGTGTGTATTTGCATGCATGCAAACACACATATACGCACGCAAACACACACCCATACATACGCACGTGAGCATGTGTATGCATATTGCTATATCTTTGGTCACTTTGCCAATGAACACACTCATATATACACACATTTGTTTTGTTTTTTATCATATATTTTATTTTGGGGCATCTTTTTCACTATTCAGCCAATGACCCGTTTGATTAGCTGACTTTTTGACCAATCAAGCAATCAATCAATCAGTCATTCACTCAATCATTCAATGAGTGTCTTTTAGTCGCTATTCCCCAGTCATCAGTGATGTACATTTACTATTCCAGGCCTTTCATTATGTAATCAAACAGAATTTAATGAGTTTTGTTTTTACACAAATGATCTCACGAATAAGTGTGACTCGCTGTGCGCGAAGATGGCGGTGGCGGTGTATGTATGTGTGCTTCACTGGAATTTTAGTCTTTGTGGTGCTTACTCAGCGTCTATGTGCGCGGATTATATGCGTGAGTGTGTGAATGTGTGCGCGAGTACGTATACGTTTGTATGTGTGTCTGTATGTGCTCATGCGTGTATATACCGAAATGTGCAAATCTGCTTGACACTTATTTCTGTGAGTTAAAGTATATTGATACATTACGGTTCTATGGTTCTTAAACTTTCTGTATTTTAACTCTCAAGAGAATAATTAAACTATCCTCGCGTGTATGTACAATTTCTCATAAATATTCACGGTCACCCATACACATACACATCACGCACCTATACACTTAAGTACACAATCATACACATAAATTCATATATATATATATATATATATATATATATATATATATATATATATATGTATATATATATATATTCGTCGTCAGATGGTAGTGGTGCTGTCGTAGATAATTCTATATTATCACTTGCGCTTACAAATGCATATCTTCAAATGCATAGATGTAAGAACTAGGGTACAATGCCAGACTACCATACTTGAAAAGCACCCCATCTATGTACACATTGACACTCATGCACAGACGTGCGCATACCTTTATAGTGAAGTTTGTGGGAGAATTTATGAGGTGTTTTTTTCTTGTTCCTCTTGAATTTTCTATTTCCGATACGTATATAACCTCCTATGTTTGTCATAATGTTGCATCATGTAGCAGTGTCGATAATAACTTTACTTGTATACTTCTCAGAATGCCGTCAAGTTTATCATTTGCACGTTGACAAACTACTGGTTTAGGCTTCTTTTATCAAATTTAGTTCTCCATTCACTCATAATATTTGCGGTAGATTTCTTGTCGATAAGGACACAGAATAGAATAGCATTAAATGGAAGAGAATTATTTGTTACGCCATGTGGAACGAGTTACTGCAGAGCGAAAAGTGGTTTCAAAGTGGAAGAAAAATAATTTTTAAGAGAGTCAAATTGGATAATTTCAGAGAGGTTGGAGAAAAAGATAGCGAAGGAGGAAGAAGGATATTTGTCAGAGAAGATCCTGATGGGCAAGTCGTCTGTCAGTAGTATTATTTACAAACTAAAGTTGGCGAGCTGACAGAATCGTTATCAAGCCGGGGAAAATGTTTTTGGAGCATTTCGTTTGTCTTTAGGTTTTGAGTTCAAATTCCGCAGAGGTCGACTTTGCCTTTCATCCTTTCGTAGTAGATAAAATAAGTAGCGGTTGACAACTGGGACCCATGTAAACGACTTACCTCCTCACTATAGAAATTTCAGACTTCGTACCTATATCAGAAAGGAATATTATTTACATACAAATCTATACACACATAAACACATGAAAAAAGCAATCAGGCTGATGGTGAGAAAATAAATACACACAGGTAGATATATACGGAAAGTAACATAGATACACACTAACATTGAACTTTTGGGTACCATCTTGCATGTTTTCACACACGCACACACAGAATCGGTGGTACACGATTTCGCCGTAAACAATATTTTACACGTATATTATTTGCATGCATGTCGTGCAATATTCTGCACCACTGCCATGCGAAAGTGTATATATGCGTTGCCGTATTGTATTGAATAGTTTATGTATTGAACAGTATAAAGAAAAATGTTCCCTATTAAAGAAAGGAACGATTTCTTTACAAATCTCCGAGTGACTAATACAAAAAGTAAAATGACACCTTCCTTAAGCCATCATTCATAGAATTGCCGAGCAATTAGAATAAAAATGTCTGGAATGCAGGGGGAATGAGGAAATACATGCTAGGGTCTAGTAACAAGGATAATTCCCGTATGTGACGGGAGAATTGGATGTACGCTCTATTGGACGTATTCTAGTGGGTCTGGAATTTGTAGCGAAGCGTGTGCCTGAAAGCCTCTCTTACCAAAAGAATTCTAAGACCAACCAAGTCACTTATCAAGAATTCTAAGAACAGCACGCAGTTTCCATTTTTCTCTCTCTCTTTCCCTCTCTCTCACTCACGCGCGCGCGCTGTCGCCTTCCCTGCTAACAAATATCCAATGTCTCCTTAAGTACGAACATTTAGTTTTCTGCGGAATTAAATCTTTATTTCTTGAAACCATCTCTTCATTTATGTAAGAGATACTAACATGACATTAGGTTTTTATATATGTTTTCCCTATCAGGGAGGCAAATTTCAATAAATTAATATTTTTTTACATGCATCTTTCCATACATCATTACTTACATGAATTATTTAATACAAGTCATTAGTTCACCGAATTATCTAATTTACCTAAATTCAAATACATAGCTCTAAAAATTGTCATGATATTAGTTCTCCAATTTGTGACCAAGAAAAAATGGCAGCTTTTAACTTTATTACAGCAAACACTGGAAATGTATTTGTGTTAAGTTACAAATATTAGTTGACAATTTCATATTTTCTTCCATAAAATTATACGGAATCTGCAAAATTAGGAAAATGTTCAGACGCTTTGTTTTCTTCTTTCTCCCACCCTCTCTCTCTCTCTCTCTCTCTCTCTCTCTCTCTCTCTCTCT
>NC_068984.1:90039040-90044903 GCF_001194135.2 Octopus bimaculoides | reverse complement strand
GTGTGTGTGTGTGTATCGAGAGAAAGAGAGAGAGAGAGAGAGATCTATGTCGGTGCTCCATCATGGCCGCAGCCTCAAGGCTGAAATATTTAAAAGAATATAGATAAATAGGTAGATATAGATATAGATAAATATTGACACACACACAAGTATATATGTATCTATGAATATATATCTTTATCTATCTATCTATCTATCTATCTATCTATCTATCTATCTATCTATCTATCTATCTATCTATCTATCTATCTAGGCATGTGCTGCGCATAGAACCTTTTGCATTGTGAATATTTTGGCATAAATTATTAAATTATTTACGCTATCTGATTTTCAAAACATATCTATATAATGGTACTACATCAATCTTGTTTATTTTTGTAATTACATAATTTTCTTGAAACTCCATCTCATGTATGTAATTTGAATAGCAGGAACTTGGATATACCATACAAAAGTGGGCCTAATATCACGTTTCAAATCGTAGAGGGATACCTATCCAATCATGAATATTTAGAGATACAATTTTTGAGTTGACTCAAAAATGAAAAGAAAGACTACAAAGAACGGAATAAACGTAATATATGCGTGAATACAAAACTGTTTACCTAGGGGTTTAGAAAAATGAAATGAAATGAAAGTTATTAATATAGGCGCACGCGTGGCTGTGTAGTAAGAAGCTTGCTTCCCATCAACATAGTTCCGTGTTTAGTCCCACTGTGTGGCACATTGGGTAAGTATCTTCTACGGTCTTCTTTCAGTTTCCGCCTACCAAATCTGCTCATAAGACTTTGGTCTGCCTGAGACTATAGTAGCCTAGCGGTTTGGCAAAATGGACCATTGAATAAGTACTAAGCAGTAAAAAATAAGTCCTATGGTCGACTAAAACCTTCAAGGCGGTGCCCCAGTATGGCCACAGTCAAATGACTGAAACGAGAGAAAGATGAAAGATATACGTGGGCATGAATTTGTCTTCCAGGACTGTTTAAGAACGTCTAAAAGGCTAAAATAGCTACGGTATAAATTCAAATGTAATTGATGTATTTCATTTTTTAAATACTGAGTCAGAAAGTTTGATCTTGTGTCCACGCATATATTACATTCGTTCCGGCTCATTCTTGCATTCCAGTTATTTTTAGTCGATCCACAGAAAACGTGAATTTGTATAGAACCGTAATGCAAACATTCTGTAGTTTAGTTTACGCCCGGTTGATGAGTGAGCTATAACTGTAAAAGAAACATAATTAAATTTCGTCAAGAGGAATTATTAAGTTAGTCATATCCTGGCCCAATTCTGGCCGAAACCAATCGAAGTAACTTAGATTATACAGACTAGAAGATAAAATATCGAACGCAGTGTAGCCGAAAGAACAGCAGAAAAATCGAGTGTTAATAACCTTATAAGACAGAAAAAAAAAGACGTTGAAAGCCACGGGACTCGAACCAGCACCCGCCGGATATCGGCTGAGTACTCCACTATTAAGCTAAACTGATAACTTTCAACAGCTTCTGTCAAATTTAGTGCTAAATACATAGTTTGTTTTGGAATACAACACCATATGTAAACAAACTTTTATTTTGTTTTTAGAAGCGTCGAAACTTTATCGTATAATACCGTCTTATAAGGGTAATAATACTCGATCTTTGTGCTTGCGTTCGAAATATTACCTTCTTGTCTCTTTTTGTGAACTTTCTTAATTTACATTGAACCCAGTTTCAGAACAGAACGTTATGGCTTGGATTTAAAATAATACACCATTTTAAAAGTATTTGACGGAGTTATCCTTTCTATTTTATTCAGATAGACTTCGCCATTTCAAATTTCTTTTTGAATATTTTCATTGAGAAATACGTAGTAATGGGACGAGTAAAGACGTGTAAAGACGAATAAAGACATGCCGAAAGAAATTTCTTCCAGGTATACTTGTGTGTGTATGTGAATTTGTGTTTTTGAGTACGAATGCGCGCGCATGTGAGCATGTGTGTGTGTGTGTGGGGGGGGGATTGTTGGTACAATTTTACTTGGAAACCAGATCAACATCGAGGATGCCATGTAATTTTACAATTAGGTAAAATTGATTCCTTAACGGAAAATGATTAGCGAAATCAATAATCATTTCACGTGTATAGCACCGAAACAAACGTTTCTTTTAGCTTGTTTTCATATAATATGACTCGGTATATAGTGTTATAAAGAACATGCATTCTTGATGTCATTATTCCTTACAGATTATATCACTTAATCAAATTAAAATTACAAAGAAATATGCAATAAAAGAGATGAAAAATATAAAATATTAAAGTGTAATATTAAAATGATTCGTCCATCATTAATCCAAGAACAAAACTGATTCTAAATCTGAAATGTTGCTGTACTTTCTGAAAACATTCTTTCACATTTCATTATTCCTTCCATTCTATTTCCTAGTCAGAAGCTTTAAAATTGGAGATTCAATTATTGGCATTTTGGAATAAAATGGTGAAACCAGCAGTATGGCGTTCTATTGTGAAAGGGAAATATTTTAATTGAGGACATTATTTTAACCCAGAGTCTAAATTCCTAGGTTTTCAAAATACTGTCAAGGGATGACCACTTAAAAATGAATGTAATTTAAAGTGACTGACGCATAACATCAAATCCTTAGAGATAAGATAATGAATAATTGCACAGTCATCAACGATCGACCAGGGATTGTGATTAATGAAAAAAAACGCCATTTTCTTTTGATGAAATATTGACTGGGCTCAATGATAATTATTATTTTTCTTTTAGTTGAGGGTAGTTGATTGACATAACACCAACATATTATAGTTATTATTTCAATGACAGTAAAAAAAAAAAGTAAGACCTCGTCAGGGACCATCGAAATGTATGAGAAGGCTGCATAAAAACTCCTACAGTAATCGCATTTTTCAGCCAACACTTATCGTATCAGCTGTAACGAGTGAATATGGAAAAATATATTGGTTTTAGAAATATTTTCTGTGAAAGCTATTTGAATAAGAGCTAAAACCATTTTTATTACAAAACTTAAACCATTTTACACACAACTTGCCATCAATCGATGTAATTTTCTATAATAAGGCGCCGTTGCTTCTGGGTAACAGTTTCTTTAAAGATATTTTCTAAATTACAATTATGCATAAATTGAAGGAAATTAATTGTTGTCAAAATCTGATTGCTTTATTAACTTTAGCGCAGTGAAATTTTGTTTCTTTTAAACTTAAATCTAATATCATGTAAATCGCAAAAGAAACCATGACTATTCATTTAATTTCATTTGTTATTGCAAAGAAAGGATTTCACTTCCTAAAAGTTGCAAAGGACTATTCAGTTTCGATCATAATTGTATCATTTATTTCATTTGGCAACAATGTTTTCTAAGAATGACGCATTATTAATGTCTTGTTGATTATAAGCCAGTATCTGCTTGAGATGCTGGTTGACTACCTCAGTACAATGGATGGTAACACAAATCGAAAATAATTGGGAAAAAAAAACTACTATCATAAGAACTTGATAATTTGTAAAGAAAAAGGATGAGGTTGAAAAATCCGAAAGTAATAATTGTATGTTTATCTTAAAAAAAAAAAAGAAAACAAAGTGAGTTGCTAATAATACAAATAAACACAGATTAATATACAGCAAGTTAGCTTGCAAAGATAGATACTTGTGTGTTTGAAACTTTGAACATTTATTTGATTTCACTTTTGTTCTCTCAGTAAAACACAAGACAAAGCAACTTGTATCTTTGTTTACGGGCTAGTAGTCGCAGACACCAGAACAGATAACTTTAAGCATACAAATAGATTTTCTCTTATTAAATATGACTTAAACACACGCATTTATATACAAGTGCGCACACACAAAAATAGCAAGACTACTCCTATTCATTCAGCAAGTGTCTCATATGAGACTAATTTTGTCATAATCATATTTTTGAAAACAAAGGCGCCTGAAGTGCTTTTAAGCATTGAGTACTTTACTCCAGATTGATATTTTTTCTCTTGAATTCTTTTACACGGAAAAATATCGCAATATCGTGAATCTATCTCCCTCTTTTTCTCTCCATCTCATATACAGACATACATACATACATACATACATACATACATAGGTAGGTATGTACAATGAGTACTCAGATGGGTTTGCCTCAGGTTTGAAGTGAAAATGGGAATGGGGTGTTGAAATTGCCTATCCAAGGCGGCTAGAAGCGGCACCTCATATAAAGAATATAAATAGATCAAGAGTCGGAGACCCCCTTCGGTCACGAATGACCATGGGATTGCACCTAGAAAGTTACCCTCCGAGGCACGAGTCCAGGCAAGGTTGTTTTATGGAAGACCAGCAGTCGCCCATGCATACCAGCTTCCCCTCTTCACGCCACCGATGTTATCCAAGGGAAAGGCAAATGGCCGATGCAGCTTGGCACCAGTGACGTCGCAAGTCATTTCTACAGCTGAGTGAACTGAAGCAACGTGAAATAAAGTGTCTTGCTCAAGAACACAACACACAGCACGGTCCGGGATTCGAACTCCCAGCTTCACGGTCGTAAGTTCGACACTAAAGAAATTCCCTCCAGTGACGCTTATTGATTTGCTTGTCCGTCTTGCATTTTTAATCTCTCTCTCTCTCTCTCTCACTCACACACATACACACACACACATATACACACGTACATACACATACATACACACACTCGAGCATGTATGCTCACATACCTCCAACACACACAACACACACTCATACAGACACGCACACACATACAGATACGCATACGCATACGCATATAGAAGTACATTCATACACACGCACGCACACATACGCACACACACGCACGCGTACACAGACACACGAATACACACATACCTAACACTCACAACCCCACGCACACACGTATAACACCCGCATACACACTCACGCACACATATACACACACATAGAGGCACACACAACTACACGCACATACACATACACACGCACATGCACACACACGCAAGAAAACACACACATACCTCCCTACACAACCCTCGTTCACACACATGCACACACAAAATACACACGCACGCACACACACATACACACACACACGCAAATGAACCCACACAGCACACGCTCATACATACACGCACACCTCCCATACACACACAGCACACGCTCATACATACACGCACACAATTATACATACATGGACGCACACACACGCACATACAAGGACGCACACGTACACACACACAGAGTAACGTACATTTACTGAACAGACACAACCTCACGAGTATACACACACCCACACGTACACACACATACATACACACATACACACACACACGCACACACTGCCAGCAAAACACACATACTACATATACATACTCGCACACACCTTTCAACTGACCATTCTCCTACGCACATGTGTAGAGAGACACGCAGTAGACAGCCACTGCTACCAAAATTCTTACTATAAACTCTTCCTTTGACCTTAAACGACATTAAGGCCAACCGCACAGGTACATAAACAGTCACAACCACACATACTCGCATACACATGCACATACACGTGCTATCATTACTCCCCCCACACACATACCTCCTTCTCTTGCACTTTCTTATCTTTGAAAGAACTTTTGCTTCACCCATTCCCTTCCGGTGATTTCAATATGTGACCGCGTGTGTATCGTTGAAGATTTTCTTTCTCCGTCTTCCCTTCTTTGGACTTTTTCTATATTTCTGATGAAGAGCTCCGCTCGAAACGTGAAATCCTCTTTCTTTTCTTTCCTTTCCTGAGCGTTCAATAACACTGTACTTATTCCACGTCCTCGCGTTGTTGTTTTTTCTTGCTTGTTCATGTTTGGATTGACTATATATATA
>NC_068984.1:90038032-90038799 GCF_001194135.2 Octopus bimaculoides | reverse complement strand
TAAAAGAGAGGAGGTGTGTGTGTGTGTGTACGTGAATGTAGTTTATGCACGTCCACAAATTAGCACGCATGTCGCTCCAATTTTAGGAGGACATTGTTCATGACCCTATCTGTGTTTTTGTCAACTTTTTCTCACAGAGGCACCCGCGTATAGCTGTAAAAATCGATAAACTTTTACCAATTTTGAAGTTTGTTGACATGGCGAAGTCAAATCTGTGCGTACGCGCGTGAAGGAGAGAGAGAGCAAGAGAGAGAGAAAGAAAGAAAGAGAGGGAGAAAGAAAGAAAGAGAGAGAAAGAAAGAAAGAGAGAGAGAAAGAAAAAAGAGAGAAAGAAAGAAATAATGTGTTTGTGACAAGGGGAGAAACAGAGTTTGCCAAGCGTCTAAAAAAATAAAAGTGAAAAAGTGGAAGAGGGGGACAAAGCGGCTAAGGAAAAAAAATTTCTCTCACCAAGACAGCGTCTAACAAAAAAAAAAAGGAACGAACAAGTGGAAGAGGGAGACAAAGCGTATTACGAAAGAAAATGTAGCTAAGGAAGACAGAGTAAAATGCATTTTTTTTCTTGAACATGAGATATAGTTTCAAATATAAGATGTTTTTGAAAGACACTATATTCTATAATAAGATTATATATACTTTCTCACATAACAATTAAAATATATTTATTTTAAATCATTTATTTATTTTAAATCGCTAATCTTTCTCCCCCCCCTTTCACTCTCACACATACGCACATATACTACTTTAGGAGCGAAAGAGTTTTGTTT
>NC_068984.1:90036867-90037423 GCF_001194135.2 Octopus bimaculoides | reverse complement strand
TGTGTGTGTGTGTGTGTGTGTGTGTGTGTGTGTGTGTGTGTGTGTGTGTGTGTGTGTGTGTTTGTGTGTGTGTGAATGAGAGAGAGCGAGATATATAACTTCAAGAACTGAAGTAGAAAGAAAACAGTTTTACGTGACAAGCTGGTGACAATCTTTCCGTTCTCGACATTAACACACAAATTCCACTTCATCAGAACTCTTAGTGTCTTTATAATTCCTGAGAAATGATGACATTCTTTAGAAATAGATAAAACTCGGCGCATAGACACATAGATTATAGGAAAATCAGTGTGTGCATGTACGCGTGTGTGCGCGTTTATGTGAGTGTGTTTGTGTGTACTTATGTGCACGTAGATCTTGTGTATGGTCTGTGAGTATATATGTATGTGGTTATATATATGTATATGAATATACACATATACATATAAACATATGACCGTATACATGTACATATGTATGTAAACGTGTGTGTATATATATGTATATATGTATGTATATACATATATGTATATATGTATATATGTATATATATATATATATATATATATATATATAT
>NC_068984.1:90025996-90036693 GCF_001194135.2 Octopus bimaculoides | reverse complement strand
TATATATATATATATATATATATATATATATATATATATATATATATATGTATGTATGTATGTATGTATGTATGTATGTATGTATGGATAAATGGGTAAATAAATACACAAATAGATAGATATTGACATTTGTAAGTTATTCAATTTTCCTCTCTACTTTTGTATACATTCTTTAGAAAATTTACACATTTGTTTGCTTCGTGAAAGCAAGCTGCTTAACAATAATTGAAACCATATTTCCTAAGAAGAAATGCAGTTGTTATTATTACAATAGCTTCGTTTGTATTGTCACTTTCATAAAGGCAATGCAGAATATATGTTGCCAAACATATCAGTCCAAATATATAGGATTCAAGATATACTTGGAGACATTATTGGTAATGATTTGAAGTTCAGAGTATTTGTATTGTTTTATACATTTAATTTTGCATCTCTAATTTCCTACTCTTCTAGTTTTCTCACTTATTTAGTAAATTTTAATGAAAAGTGAAAGCCGTATTTTTGTAGATTTGAAACAACTTTGTGCATTGAATTCCTGTATGAAGAAACAAATAATTATTATCAATAAATTATTTCCTTATATGAGGCGTCGAGCTGGTAGCATCGTTATCACGCCGGGCAAATTGCATGGTGACATTTCGTCTGTCTTTATGTTCTGAGTGCAAATTCCACAGAGGCCGACATTGCCTCTCATCTTTTCGGGGTCGATAAAATAAGTACCAGTTGAATACTGGGGTCGATGTAAACGACTTACCCCTCTTCCGAAATTGCTGTGCTTATGTCAAAATTTGAAACCAATAAATTATTTCCATATTTGATGAAAATAATACACGGTATATGCGAGATGTCAAAGTTTCAGTTCATTTAGATATTACTCTATGGTAGCTGCAATTTCCGAAAACTAAGATTTTAGTTATATGTATATGTGCTCGTAAGCACACGCACGCACACACGCGCGCACACACGCACACACACACACACACACACACATGCACGCACGCACGCACGCACGCACACAGACGCGCGCGCACACACAGACACATGTACCTATTCATGAACGAATTGAAGCAGAAGCAATTCACTATCTTACCGTATATACATTATCTTAGTGAGTTTTGTAAGACTTGTATTGTAAACCAAGTGATACAATCAAATCATTTTCCATTTTTGTCGCATTTCACAAAGAAATCATCGCATACTTTAATTTATCAATATCAATTGAAAATATTAATGCTTCTTAAAGAGAGCTGAAATCTGAATGATATGAATTCTTTCACTAAACCAAGTGGTTCACATTACAAGCTTTAATGAAATCGACTTTGTCTTTTTCGTATTTCGAATCGACATACATATATGCATACATACATATATACATACATACATGCATAAATGTATACATACATGCATGCATACATACATACATACATACATACATACATATCTTCCTCCGTTAGTAAGCAGTAATTCTGAAATCCGTATTTATTTTGTCTCCTATGTAGCTGCAAGAGGAACTGTACTATAAATTAGAATACAAATTAATATGAAAGTAAATTGATTTCGTATACAGAAAGAAAATTTCTGCTGTTTACAGAAAAGGAGAATTTTGCATAATATCTCATGTATGCCTTTTTTATCGTCCTTATAGCACATGAGATAAATGAAGTGGCTATAAGCAGAAACCAGACCAAGACATAAACACTGATTAATTATTCCATATAAGTGAATTTTCTTTATAACAATTAGCCAATTAGTCCATTGTCTAGTGCGCAAGTTCTCTCACAAAACTTCGCACAATGGGCACCATTCATCTTTCGTGTCTTATATCGGTGGTTTCCTACCGGACTGCGCATTCGAGGAATATGAAGTTTGAATTCTCTTTGGCCAGAAACTTGTCAATTCTTGTGTGCCCTATGGTTCGTGTTTGACTCACATACTCTTCCTCCTAGACATCAACAACTCCCTGCTACACATCCTCACACCTTCCTTACTCCCGATTCATGAAACAGAACCATCTTAAGAAAATCCGCAATGATTCCATGAACGGAAACATTGAAAATATCTATCACAGAGTCACAGGCAATACATATAATAAGAAAGCATTGTTTAATTCCAGGAGCCTTAAATACGAATGGCATGTAATTAGAAATTTCAAGGTTGCTACAGATTCTTGGCGTCACCAAAACTGAGGATCTCTCCAAGCGGATACACATTCCTGACACAACCACAAGTCTATCCCGTGGACTGGTCTTCCTCTTTAGAACTAGAAAATTCTTCAACCTTCAAAACTGCTAACTCTCTACAACATAATATTTGTTTCAAATTTAGATACAAGGGCAGTAATTACGGGGGAGGAGGTGAGTCATTTACAGCGACCGCACTGCTCAACTGGTAATTATTTTATCAATACTGAAAGAATGATAGGGGAAGTCGACCTCGGCGGAATTTGAACTCAGAACGTAAAAACAATGTAATATTGGTTTTATTCCTCCTAACCAAAGGAATAAAACCGTCAAGCAGATTTTTATTCTCACTTGAAGAATATTCATGTTTTGATGCGATTACATAGATCGAGCGATCGATCGATCGATAGATAGATAGATAGATAGATAGATAGATAGATAGATAGATAGACAGACAGACAGACAGACAGATATTGTTAAGAATTCTGATAAATAATAATATTCTTTATTAATTTTTAAAAGATGACATTTATATATTTTGCCATTGTATGTAGTAAAACTAATTAATAGCGACAGAAGCAGTATTAACACCAAAAGGTAATCTTGATCTTCAGCTTAACGTGGAGGATGTGTTAGAGCACAGAATAGCAGATGATTTTATGCAGCACGAGTTCTTATGAGAGATCCTCTCAAGGTAAATAATGTTATTTACCTTGAATTGATTTCTCATACAGACTCGTGGCACATAAAATCAAACGTAATTATATCGTTGACAGACGAGAATCGTCTGCTACGGCCACCGGAACTTACAGATCACGTGACTTCACTATGCTAAGACTTCCACAGCGACAGGTGTCAAGTAGCAAGGTAACTGCCGAATCACTCGTCAACTATATGTAGAATGTCAGTGTCTATTCAGGCACTGGTGTCGGAAATAGCCAGTCATACGTAAGCCTAAAACCACAATAATTTGTTAGAATGATATATGGTAAACCTTACAATAGTTGAACGTTGAATGAGTGGTGAAGGCGAGAATGTGTCCCTGGTGTTGTGTTGATATTACTAGGTTGGTTAGGCAGATATCATTGATGGTCAGTTTGAACAACTATGTGTCGACGTCTGAAAGAAAACGTGATCTGATAGTAAATTCTAGATGGGTACAGCTCTAGGTATTTAGGATGGAGGAAAAGATGTTGGTTTGAGAGATAAGTTCAGAGAAGCTGAAGATGTCTTACCAGCAATTAAAAACGGTACAAAGATAAAGCCGCGTCTCTGTGAACTTGTAGTTGAAGCATCTTATGGATGAATCGTTTTCAACTACCTGAATTATCTTCCTTTGTGTCTTGCATGCTTGCATGTTTAGTAATTGTAGTATCCCAGTTATGAGTAAAGCAATACAATGTAGATTTTTATCTTTGTTACTACTTACGGTGGAAGTATTTTCTGCTCTAATTTTAGGTATGCAGTTCTACAATGCTAGATATGTGGAGTCGCCATGAAAGTTATTCAAATTTATAATATTTGATACACGTAAGGATCGTAAAGGCTTTCTTTGTGCAGAGGGGGTTTAGCATGTAATGTTTACACGGTATTTGTTACAATGTCCTCTTGTTGCAAGTTGAGGTTGAGGGAATAAGATGTCACCTAAAAATTAATATTTTTGTAACTTTAATATTCATAGGCATTGATAAAATATAGGTCCACTGTGTAGTGTCTAGGAACGGGAGGTTAAGGAAAACTGGAGAGCAGTTTCGTATGTATAGCTTCTCATAATTTTCTAAGAGGAAATTGACATTCAGATGTCGGTTCACTTCACACCTGAAGTCACTTGGGTTTTAATGGATATTTCTCACTATGAAGTATCAGACAAGAATTACACGCAACATTGACTTTATTCGCTGGATTTGTATCAGATAAATATGCTAAGAAAATAATTACATTCCAATTCATATATTATTAAATCGTATTTGTGAGCGTATTATTTTTCTGCACTGCTTTTTTTTCGTCACTGGTGGATATTTATATTATGTTTTTGAACTGAAATGAACAATAACTAAAAAAAATATTCTGTTCATTCAGTAGCAATTATTTCAGTAATTTGGTTATTTTGTTAAAATGATTGATTAAAGATAAAATAGAAACTCCATAGTATTGAAACACACAATTGAGAATTACCAGGCAACTGGTCAGTAAACTAAGCGGAGGTAGCTGTCCAGCATTCTTCTGACAGTGGTGTGCTTGATTGAATCTTAACGCGTGGTTTCCTTCATTGACATAGTGATCCTGTTTCTGCTTAAAATGTTCAAACGTCTAGGGTATTATATATAGACTTGTTCTGAAAAGTAACAGCAAAATGCGTGCGTGCGAATAAAGCAATTTATATCAAATCTGTTTCATTGACTTATATTGTTCTTTTTATGTTTGATACATTACTTAATTTCTCATAGTATGCACTGCTTCCGTTCAGGGAGAATTTCCATGAAGCCATACAAGGCTTAATACTTTTTAAAACAAAAGGATCTGAAGCACAACTCATATCATAATATACCACCACGCCACAGTCCCACTACGCATGAACGGCACTCGTCTACAGCCCTCGCAATCACTCTAAATGCTATCATCGAAAGTATATCCTTAGCTTATTTAGGACCGTATCACATCTCCAAAACTGGCTTTTCACTTCAGAATCAGAAAATATTTCAGCCTCCAAGAATTTCTGTGACTCTACAGGGCTCAAGTGAGGCCCACATTTCAGAGAGTGCTTTTACTACACACACAGTCATCATGGACTGCATCCGAAAGGCTAATTGACTCTTTGGCATTCAGTCACTAACGGACACACTTTAACCTCAGGCCACCGGCACGTTGTCTACTGTTCCTCTGTTTTTCTGTCGCTATAATAATAGACTATGTTCCTAGGAGGTGGCTGGTCGCTTCCCCTACTTAGGCACCTTCGACCCTGTCGTCTTTTCACTTCTCGTCAAACTTGTTGCCTCTAACCCCACTATCCAAATCGTTACTTCCCTGAACATCGGCAGTTCAGAATCTCCTTACTCATACTTTCCTCCAGGTGTTGACCTTCAATATTATAAACAAAAAATTAACGGTATCAAGCTCACTGGTCATGGATGGCCTACAAAAACCAAGGGGGTTGCTCCCACTTCCAAGCTCGGCAAGTGAAATGAATTAATTTTTATTATCCAATGTATCCTGTCTTTTTCAGGGTGATAAGGTGTGATTTGAAAGAAACTGTTCTCCTATTTCTAGTAGAGGTTTCCTCATTGACACGCTTACGCTGGCCATCTTGATAAAAGAGTAATTATCATACATTGCTTGTATTTTTTGTTATTCTATACGTATGCATGTATGTATGTATGCATGTATGTATGTATGGATGGATGGATGTATCTATGGCTGGATGGATGGATGAATGGATGGATAAACTTGTTATTCTTTGCATTATATGTCTGTCTTTGCATCATATAGTGTGTGAAACTAAGCAATAGATTTTGTTCAAATGACATTATGAAATTGTATTCTGCAGATACAAACAATTATTGAAATTTTCTTGTGCATAAAAAAAACCTAGTCATCAAGATACGATATAATTTCTTCTAGATTTGGCAGGTTAACTACAGCTCTTGAATAACAATAACAAAAACGAAAAAAGGGAGAAAACATATTCATAGTACATTGCATTGGAAAACATTTGCTGATAATAGTTGGCTGTTCAATGCATCAAACTCATCGCCTTTTTCATAATATCAACTGTGTACATAGTTATTTCCTGACAGAAATGAAACTGATTGCTATTTATTGATTGGTACTGAAGTTGATTGGTACCGTAGCCAGTCGGACACTGAGTAATGATCTAGTGAACGTTTCACTAAGCTATAATTGATTATAAACTGAGGTCAGTCTCTGTTAGGGAAATGCAATGATATTTTATTCACTAAACGTAAACTTTAATGAGGCTAGGATCGAATAATTGATATCACTATATTACTGCTACTTAAATTATTTATAAGTAGTAACAGGAATATTTTTAGAAATAACCGAATTACTCCTCATTTTTTAAAACGTATGTTTGTGTTTGACTTTTAAAACACACATAAACAACATAGTAGTCATCCCTGCGCCTTCTCAAAAGTATTTCGACAAGATTATTATGCATGAACACGGAATGCTTCTAATTCCTTCAAAATGTAAATAATTGGCTGAATAAACTTATTTACTTTTTTTTATCTCTTTATTATCTACTCTGTTTCATAGAGAATTCTATTTACATAGGAATATGCACTCTTTAGCGGCCACCCATGATTAAACAGAATCCGATACTGAACATCTTTCTGTTAGACATATCGGCTACTTGAAAGAAAATAAAATGGAAGCTGAACTTTTCATACCCTGCCTAAAAGCAGTAAGGTTATCCATGAAATGAAATTGTTCCAATAAGTATGGAAGCTTCAACGTTGACGTAAGTCCCTGACTTGTTTTTGTTCACTGTTGTTTGCAAAATCAATATCTAAAGCAGTCGACGTAGGTGTAATTTATAATGGAGAAGTGCATTTGTTGCATTTGGGAATCAGATATGAAATCATGTATTTGTCTCATCAATAAGGATTTTGCTTCAACCCAATCACTCTGTCTCTTAATAGAAGTTTTTATTATCTTCAAAAGGATGAAAACAGAGATAAATGTAGCGAGATATAAAAGCAAAACTGTGTGCTAAACCAGGTACCATAAAACATTTAATAAAGTGATCTACTACATTTACAAAATGGATGTGTAATAATAAATTATTCCTGGTTTCTTTTTAGCAAGCTCATAATGAAAAGTAAGCTGAACGGAAAATTAAAATGATTCCTAATGTAAAGTTCTCAACTGTGCAGTTCAATTTAGCTTATGGATAAAAAAAAATACGTTAACATTTAACATATTAAAAAATAAATAAGTGCCTGAAATTAATAGCTAAAAGTAAACATTCATACCAATTACCTACATAGGTTTTTCCAAGGATTTCAGTCATGAAATAGATATATATTCATTTGCTTTTAAACATTAATATGTCAATTCATCCCTGACATTGCCAAAAGAAAATTATATTAAATCTCATTTGTTATGAAAACTTTGCTATTTCAGTATTACTGCTGTTGTAATTGATGGAGAACACACTTACAAAATATATATTCGATTATTATTCATGTTCCTGTATCTATGGATAATATGAGGTTTAAAAGTATTATATAATAGCTCATTCAATATTTAATATCCATCAATATACAGCCAGAGTGAGACGGCGAGCTGGCAGAAAAATTAGCACGCCGGGCGAAATGCTTAGCGGTATTTCGTCTGTCTTTACGTTTTGAGTTCAAATTCCGCCGAGGTCGACTTTGCCTTTCATCCTTTCGGAGTCGATAAATTAAGTACCAGTTGCCTATTGGGGTCGATCTAATCGACTGACCCGCTCCCCCAAATTTCGAGCCTTGTGCCTAGAGTAGAAAAGAATATTTTATATCCATCAATATACAGCCAGAGTAAGGTGGCGAGCTGGCAGAATCGTTAGCATGTCGGGCATAATGCTTAGCGGCATTTTGTCCGCCTTCACGTTCTGGGTTCAAATTCCACCGAAATCGACTTCGCCTTTTATCCTTTCGGGGTCGATAAAATAAGTAGCATTTGAACACTGGAGTCAATGCAATCGACCTAATCCTCCGCGAAATTGCTGACCTTGTGCTAAAAGTTGAAATTTAAATTAAATTAATTCATAGGCAGCGAGCCGGCAGAATCGTTACCGTAGCGGAAAAAACGTTTAGTGGCATTTGTTCCGAAAATTTACGTTCTGAGTTCAGATACCACCGAGGTCGACTCTACATGTCATCTTTTCGGGATCGATAAAATGAGTACCAGTCAAGCACTGGGGTCGCTGTTATCGACTATCCCTCCCTCGCAAAATTTCAGGCCTTCTACCTATAGTAGAAAGGAATATATAGCTACAGTAGAGAAATTTTATGAATGACGCAGAAATGGGTATAGAGTATCTGGAGAACTGCTGAAAGAATCTAATATGAACTGTATCTTTTATCACACATTTTTATTTATGGCGAAATTTCCTACAATCTATCATAGATTCAAGGTTTATGTAATTTAAGAATACATACACAAAAGACACATCTTCAATATACTTGATTACGCTATTATAAACTTTTCCTGTTATAGAATACCCCTTTTGCATATGCTTATATATAGCCAAGAGAAACTTTTCATTGAGAATTAACTCTATTCTATGGGCAATGAGTTATATAAATGTAGAAATCATATTACGGTTAATCGATATCGAAATGATCAGATCAAATACAACTTTTCTGTCTCGTTATCATGAAGCATTAAACATTAGTCGGAATTTACTGTGAATTAGCTACTGAAATTCTCATTTTACACGCACACACACGCACGCACACACACACACACACGCGCGCGCACACACACACACACACACACACACACCTACTGGAGTGTAAGATTGGGAGACTTTCATGCTTTCTGTAAGCATTAGAACGTAAAAGAAGTGACAAAGAAGTTCCCTTCTGCAACTTATATGCATTAGATAAACAAAAAATATGTTTTATCCTAATTCAGATAACGAACTTTCATCTATCATCTTTAGCTTGTTGTTGATCCTTTTTTAATGAACTAAGAAAGGTAAATTCTAAGTCGCTTACATCAGAATTTAAATTTAAAGTAGGGCAAAATTTGAATTTAAGATTGAGATATATAACCTAAACATGATTTAATTGCGCCTTAGTTTCGATTCTCACGTACTATGAACATATAAGTACCGTATAACTACGATTGCAAAACAAATGTTGGTTTCTCTGTATAGATATAGTGAATTCGTTAGCTCTGAAGAGGTGTCCACATAGAGCTGATATGCACAGTATTACATTGCACTAAATTGTGGTTCATTCATAGTGATCTATTTTTGCATGAAACACACACACACACACTCACCTATCCCCCACCCCCACAGGTACGCACACGCGCGAACGCACACACTAAAGAAATATTCACTCTTTAACATATGGCTGACAGTGTTTCTTCCTTGTCTCTTTTTCAACGTCCTTGGCTTTATCTAATTTGTTTATCGTATATCCAACGATTTTTTATTTATTTTATCAGTTCCACCTTTTGTTAGTTTGTATCTTATTTCTTGACCAATTTTCTTGTCTCTGTGACCTTAAACGACAGATCTCTCAAAGAGCAAAATGAGCATTACATAATACAAAGGAACTTGACGTAGAAATTCTAAGTATTAACTAAATCCTATTTCAGCTAGATGCATACATTTTATAAGTGAAAACCTGTTATATACCTTATGTTTGATATAATGTCTGAAGAAACTTATTTCTTTGCTGACACCTGAATATATTTTTAAAAACTTTAAAACAGTGAAACTTTACTAAAATGATTAAGATTAAGACGATTTCTTCGTGCTTAATAGACATTCTAATGAGTAGAATTCGTACCACAAAATATATTTGATTATTTATACGGAAAATTACTTAGTATTTGTTCGATCACGAATATGCGAGATTGGTACTTTGAAAATTCTATGCTCATTGCACACTTAGCGAAAGATGATTAATCAATTAGATAAAAGTTCACAATTAAATAACAACTCTGTATATTGATTCTGGTATTGGTAAACAACTCGAGCCACTTGGCCAGCATGTTTTCCAGCTTACTAAAAAAATGTTGCAGATCTATTAGAACTGAAAATTATTTAAAAGAATCTTCTACTTTCCCTATATTTTACTCTAAATGTCAATATAATTTAGGCTTAGCTTCCAATCAGTTTTCTTCCTTTAGAGTTTCCGGACAACTATTTGCCATACACGCAATTTCCTGTATTCTATTTCTTTTCTTATGGTCAATAGGAATTTACGGATACGTTAAAATGCATAGCACATACATACATAAGCGAACATATGTAGTCAGAATTCCATTTATTTTCTGTTATAAAGTCATAAAAATGAAAGAGTGTGTATACATACATACATACAAACATACATACATACATGCATGCATACATACATGCATACATACATGGATACATACATACATGCATACATACATACATGCATACATACATACATGCGCAGATACATACATGTATGTACGTATGCATATATGAATGTATGCATGTGTGTGTGAGTGTGATTAAAGTAAATTCGTTCTAAGGTAGATATGCTTCCTCTCTCTCTTTTACTCTTAGTCTTTCTAATCATGTTGTAATATACAAATTCACAAACCTAAAATGAATGATAGTGTATGGTACATCATTATGTAGTAGACTTCGATTATTTTTATAGCGATGTCTGCCGAAGCAATAATTTTATAAATGAAATGTAAATATTAGTTAAATTACCCCTATATATTTCGAAAATTGCATCATTACTTACATTTTTACAAATTTTCTCTCTCTCTCTCTCTCTCTCTCTCTCTCTCTCTCTCTCT
>NC_068984.1:90023909-90025188 GCF_001194135.2 Octopus bimaculoides | reverse complement strand
TATATATATATATATATATATTCAGTAAATCATAAATTCGAAAGAGAAGCGCACTCTAAATTATAGACCTGTAGAGTACATAGATAGAGACAGATATGACTTGACTAGGAAGTGGCCTCTTTAAAAAATGGGGAAGAAAAATAATTCGTTACACTGTGTCAACAAGAAATTCTCTCCTTTTGACTGCTATTACCTAACTATGTTGGCGCATGAATCTCAGGACACTAGCATTTCAAATTTACGATGACAAGTGGGGAAACAACAAACAGGTGTATTAGTTTGACGCTCGGGATGAAAATGGAAAGTCTTTTATGTTTTGAGCCTACGCTCTTCGACAGAAAGGTTTGAGAAGAAAAGAAATAGACGACAAAAAAAAAGGGGGAGACAAAAAATAAGTAGGGATAAACGGTTCAACATGATGAAATATATGTGTGTGTGTGTATATGAAGGCGCGTGGTGTAGTGGTTATGCTGTTACACTCACGATCGCTAGATCGTGGATTCGATTCCCTGACTGGACGGCACATTGTGTCCTTGATCAAAATACTTCATTTGACATTGCTCCGGTTTCCTTTCGATCAGGAGGGATTTGTTGGCCTCCTCGCCTAAATACTTTAATTTAACTATTATTATTTATATTAGGCTTTAATTACGCGGTGTCTTTGGCTATCTAGAATCATATTGTTTATAAGTCAATTTGCGTCTATGCAAATATCTCAGTGCTTGTTCTTGTTTAGTGTTAATTAATGGATATTTTGATGCAAAAATACACATTAATAAACATGAGAGGTTTGCACACACACACACACACACACACACACACACACACACACACACACACACACACACACACACACACAACTGGACTTTCATACAATATAAATGATTCTAGACAGCTAACACCTCGGCATAATTAAAGCCTAACATAAATAAATGATAATAGTTAAATAAAAGTATTGATATTTAGTATATGTCCATTAACTAACATCAGCAAAACATCGTAATAATATTTAATACACACTACCAAAACATTAAATACACGACACAATGTACAATACTAATAACAGAGTAGCAAAACCCCAATAAATCAATATGGGCGATGGTCACGTGTGAACAACGAGAGAGAGAGAGAGAGAGAGAGAGTAAAAGAAAAAGAGGGAGAGAGAAAGAGTCAGATAGAAAACGGTGAAGAGGAGAAAAAAGAATTAGAGAAAGGATGAGAGAGAAAACGAAAGGGGGCGGAGAGAGAGAGAGAGAGAGAGAGAGAGAGAGAGAGAGAG